>NW_028188985.1:0-36909 GCF_054131305.1 Coturnix japonica
AGAGATCCTCACTTTTCCCTTTTTTTCCCCATTTCCCCCATTTTCTCCCTTTCGCCCCTTTTCCTTCACTTCCTCCCCTTTTTCCCCCTTTCCTTCCATTAATCCCTTTTCCTTCTATAACCCCCTTTTTCCTCCATTTTTTCCCCTTTTCCTTCACTTTTCCCCCTTTTTCCCCATTTTCCCCCCCTTTTCCCCCATTATTTCCCCCATTTTCCTTCACTTTTCCCCCATTATTTCCCCCATTTCCTTCACTTTTCCCCCCTTTTCCCCCTTTTCCCCCATTATTTCCCCCATTTCCTTCACTTTTCCCCCATTATTTCCCCCATTTCCTTCACTTTTTCCCCCATTATTTCCCCCTTTTCCCCACTTTTCCCCCTTTTCCCCCATTATTTCCCCCTTTTCCCCCATTATTTCCCCCTTTTCCCCATTATTTCCCCCTTTTCCCCCACTTTTCCCCCCTTTTCCCCATTATTTCCCCCTTTTCCCCCACTTTTCCCCCCTTTTCCCTTATTTCCCCTCCATTCCCCCCCTTTCCCCTCTCCCTTCGCCCCCCCCCATCCCGCCCCCCCCATTTCAGCTCGTCCATTCCCCCCCCCCTCCAGATCCAAATCAATCCCACACACAACCCCCCCCCCCCCCCAATAAAACCCCCCAAAACCACAAGATTTACACCAAAACACAACACCCCCCCTCCCCCTTCCCCGCCTCCCCCCCCCCCCCCCCCCGGGGCCCTCCTCAGCGCCATCCGCCTCCATTTCCCCCTTCATTATCCCATTATTTCCCCCATTTCCCTCTAGTTTTTTTTATCCCCCCCCACCCCGAGGGCGCGGCGCCCCCTCCCCGTTTATCCCCCCCCCCCTTTTTATCCGCCCCCCCCCCCATTTTGGCGGCATTCACCTCATCTCGGCCTTCCTTCCCTCCCTCCTTCCCTCCCCGCCTCCCTTTTTTCTCTCTTTCTCTTATATCCCTCTATTATATATTTTTTAACACCCCCCCCCCCCTCATTTTACCACCCCCCCCCTTTTAACCCCCCTTATAACCCCCATTTTATCACTCTCTCTATTGAGCCCCCCCCCATTTTATCACCCCCCCCCCATCAGGTCGCGATATAGGATCCCCCCCCCCCGCCCCTTTCTCCTTTCAACCCCCCCCATTTTACCACCACTCCCCCCCCTTTAACCCCCTTATAACCCCCATTTTATCACTCTCTTTCTTGAGCCCCCCCCCATTTTATCACTCGCCCCCCCCCACTTTATCACCCCCCCACTTTATCACACCCCCCCCCACAGGGCGCGGTATAGGATCCCCCCACTCCTTTCTCCTTTCACCCCCCCCCCCTTTTAACCCCCCTATAACCCCCCCATTTTATCCCTCTCTTTCTTGAGCCCCCCCCCACTTTATCACTCACCCCCCACACTTTATCACCCCCATCAGGGCGCGGTATAAGATCCCCCCCCCCCCCCCACCCCTTTCTCCTTTCCCCCCCCCCCCCCCCCCCTTTAGTTCTTCCTCCTCCTCCTCCCTCCGCCCCCCGCCCCGCCGCCATGGCGTCCCCGCTGCGGGAGGACGAGGAGGAGGAGGAGGAGATGGCGGGTTCCGAGGCGGAGGGTGAAGAAGGTTCCGAGGAGGAGGAAGAGGAGGAGGAGGAAGAAGACGACGACGACGACGAAGATCTTTACCCGCCGCCCCCCCCCCACCACCACCTCATCCCCCCCACCCCCCCCCCCCCGTCACTACCACCGCCAACACCGCCGCCCCCCCACCTCCGTTACCCCCCCCCCCACCACCGCCACCGCCCCCCCCCCACTACCAGCTCCGGCTCCGGCCGCTACGGTGACGACAGGTAATGGACCCCCCCCCCCCCAATATAGAGATAAGGAGGTAATGGACCCCCCCCCCCCAATATAGAGATAAGGAGGTAATGGACCCCCCCCCCCCCAATATAGAGATAAGGAGTTAATGGACGCCCCCCCCCCCCAAAACAATAAGGACCTAATGCCCCCCCCATAGCGATAAGGAGGTAGTGGACCCCCCCCCCCCCCATAGCAGTAAGGACCTAATGGACCCCCCCCCCCCCCACCATAGAGATAAGGAGGTAATGGACACCCCCCAAAAACAATAAGGACCTAATGGACCCCCCCCCCCATAGCGACCAGGACCTAATGCCCCCCCCATAGCGATAAGGAGGTAATGGACCCCCCCCAAAAAACAGTAAGGACCTAATGCCCCCCCCATAGCGATAAGGAGTTAATGGACCCCCCCCCCCAAAAACAATAAGGACCTAATGCCCCCCCCCCATAGCAGTAAGGAGCTAATGGACCCCCCAAAACAATAAGGAGCTAATGGACCCCCCCCCCCCCATTGCGACCAGGACCTAATGCCCCCCCCCATAGCGATAAGGAGCTAATGGACCCCCCCCCAAAACAATAAGGACCTAATGCCCCCCCCACAACAGTAAGGAGCTAATGGACCCCCCCCCCCCCCCCCCCATAGCAATAAGGAACTAATGCCCCCCCCATAACAATAAGGAGCTAATGGACCCCCCCCCATAGCGACCAGGACCTAATGCCCCCCCATAGCGATAAGGAGTTAATGGACCCCCCCCCCCCCCCCCCCCCAAAACAATAAGGACCTAATGCCCCCCCCATAGCGATAAGGAGGTAATGGACCCCCCCATAGCAATAAGGAACTAATGCCCCCCCCATAACAATAAGGAACTAATGCCCCCCCCATAACAATAAGGAGCTAATGGACCCCCCCATAGCAATAAGGAGCTAATGGACCCCCCCCATAGCAATAAGGGACTGAACTAATGGACCCCCCCCATATTAATAAGGGGACTGAGCCGGGATGGGGGGGGGGGGTTGTTATCGGGGGGGGGTTGTTATGGGGGGGGGGGGGGCGGTGTTTGTAAACAACGGCAGCTCTCGTGGGGGGGGGGGGGCAGCGTGTGTTTGTTGTGGGGGGGGTCATTGCCTTCCTGGTGTTATTGTTATTACTGGTGCTGCTTTATCTGCTTTATTACCCCAATTATGAGCCCCCCCCCCTCAAATAATGCTCGGCGATGGGGGGGGGGCACTGTGGAATGTTAACAACCCCCCCCCCCAATTTATGTGTGTTGGGGGGGTCGGGTTTGAGGCTGTTATTGGAGACCCCCCCCAGTCTGTGTATGTTGGGGGGGTTGGATTTGAGGCTGTTATTGGGGGGGGGTCGGGTTTGAGGCTGTTATTGGAGACACCCCCCCCCCCAATTTGTGTGTGTTGTGGGGGCTGGATTGGAGGCTTTTATTAGGGACCCCCCCCCCAATTTGTGTGTGTTGGGGGGGCTGGATTGGAGGCTTTTATTAGGGACCCCCCCCCAATTTGTGTGTGTTTTGGGGGGGGTCGGATTTGAGGCTGTTATTGGTGACCCCCCCCCAGGCTGTTATTGGGGACCCCCCCCCAATTTGTGTGTGTTGGGGGGGGTCAGATTTGAGGCTGCTATTGGGGACCCCCCCCCCAGGCTGTTATTGGGACCCCCCCCAATCTGTGTGTGTTGGGGGGGGTCAGATTTGAGGCTGTTATTGGGGACCCCCCCCCCCCAATCTGTGTGTGTTGGGGGGGTCGGATTTGAGTCTGTATTGGGGGGTTTGGGGGTCTGTATTATGGGGGGGGGGGCACAGTGGAATGGCCCCCCCACCCCGTGTTTGTATGGGGGGGGGGGGTGTGAGGGTTTGTGTTTATTTGGGGGGGGGGGGCAGATATTAAATTATGTGTAAAGATTTTGGGGGGGGGGGGGAACCTTCACACCCCCCTCTTTACCTCCTCAGGGACCCCCCTCACTGTGCGCCCCCCCCCCCATAATAACTGTGGTAGATTTAGGACTGTGCCCCCCCCCCAGTTGCAATTCATGCCCCCCCCTCCCCCCCAAATAAAAGGCCAAAAATGCAACAATTTGGGTAAAACCGAGACCCCCCCCCCTCCCATAGGGCCTCATTGTAATCAATGCCCCCCCCCCCCAATAAAAAACATAAACCCACCTCAGACAGCAGCTCCAATTTGGGGACGTTTCCCCTCATTTCCCCCTTCCATTTTCCGTCAATGCCACGTTTCATTTGACCCCAATTTTGCCTTAATTTTACCCATTTTTTGCTCCCCTTTCCCTGTCATTTCCCCCCTCCCCCCCCAAAGTGGAAAGAAAGAAAGAATCAGCCAAAAAAAGGCAATTTTGGTTAAAAGCAAAAGGTGATTTTCACACTTCTGGGGTTGGAAACACTTTTTCTGCTGGTTTTTCCCCCAAAACAGGGCTCCAAAACGGGCCCTTTTTTCTTCATCTCTTCTGTGGGGTTTTTGGGTTTAAACTTCGTCTTTTTGGGTATTTTTCTCTCAAAGAAAAAATAAAAAGGAAGGAAAAAGTTTCTTTTTGCCCAAAGTGACCCAAAATCCGGTGGGTTTTGCAATGTTAAAAGGGCACGTTTGGGAAGTGCTTCGAAATGGCTCCATTTGGGGCCTTTTTTACCCCAAAAAACACTCAGGAATGGTTAAATTTGGGTTTGAGGGCCTCATTTTTCCACAGGAATACTCAGAAATGGGCAAATTTGGGTTTTAGGGCCTTTTTTTTACCCCAAAATACACAGAAATGGGTCAGTTTGGGTTGGAGGGCCTCAGTTTTCCACAGGGACACTCAGAAATGGGCAAATTTGGGTTTTAGGGCCTTTTTTAACCTAAAATACCCAGAAATAAGTAAAATTGGGGTTTTAGGGCCTCATTTTTCCACAGGATTACTCAGAAATGGGCAAATTTGGGTTTTAGGGCCTTTTTTAACCCAAAATACCCAGAAATAGGGTAAATTGGGGTTTTAGGGCCTCATTTTTCCACAGGATTTCTCAGAAATGGGCAAATTTGGGTTTTAGGGCCTTTTTTTTACCCCAAAATACCAGAAATGGGTCAGTTTGGGTTGGAGGGCCTTAGTTTTTCCACAGGGACACTCAGCAATGGGCAAATTTGGGTTATAGGGCCTTTTTTAACCTAAAATACCCAGAAATAAGTAAATTGGGGTTTTAGGGCCTCATTTTTCCACAGGATTTCTCAGAAATGGGCAAATTTGGGTTTTAGGGCCTTTTTTTTACCCCAAAATACCCAGAAATGGGTCAGTTTGGGTTGGAGGGCCTCATTTTTCCACAGGGACGCTCAGCAATGGGCAAATTTGGGTTTTAGGGCCTTTTTTAACCCAAAATACCCAGAAATGGGCAAATTGGGGTTTGATGGCCTCATTTTTCCACAGGAATACTCAGAAATGGGCAAGTTTGGGTTTTAAGGCCTTTTTTAACCCAAAATACCCAGAAATGGGTAAATTGGGGTTTTAGGGTCTCATTTTTCCACAGGATTACTCAGAAATGGGCAAATTTGGGTTTTAGGGCCTTTTTTTACCCCAAAATACACAGAAATGGGTCAGTTTGGGTTGGAGGGCCTCATTTTTTCCACAGCAATACTCAGAAATGGGCAAATTTGGGTTTTAGGGCCTTTTTTTACCCCAAAATACACAGAAATGGGTCAGTTTGGGTTGGAGGGCCTCAGTTTTCCACAGGGACACTCAGAAATGGGCAAATTTGGGTTTTAGGGCCTTTTTTAACCCAAAATACCCAGAAATAGGTAAATTGGGGTTTGAGGGCCTCATTTTTCCACAGGATTTCTCAGAAATGGGCAAATTTGGGTTTTAGGGCCTTTTTTTTACCCCAAAATACCCAGAAATGGGTCAGTTTGGGTTGGAGGGCCTCATTTTTTCCACAGCAATACTCAGAAATGGGCAAATTTGGGGTTTAGGGCCTTTTTTCCCCCCAAAACCCCTCAGAAATGGGTCTGTTTGGATTTTAGGGCCTCTTTCTCCACAGGAAACCTCAGAAATGGGTCAGTTTGGGTTTTAGTGCCCTTTTTTTACCCCAAAATCACTCAGAAATGGGTCCGTTTGGCCTTAAGGGCCTCTGTTTCCCCCAGAATGCTTAGAATGGGTTAAATTTGGGTTTGGGGGCCTCTTTTTCTTTCTCCAAAAACCCTCAGAAATGGATCTATTTGGTTTTCAGGGCCTTTTCTCCTTAAAATCCCTTCAGAAATGGGTCAGTTTGGATTTTAGGCCCCTTTATACCCCCAAACTCCTCAGAAATGGGTCAGTTTAGATTTTAGGGCCTGCTTTTTCCTCAAACCCCTCAGCAATGGGTCAGTTTGGATATTAGGCCCTTTTTTACCCCAAAACCCCTCAGAAATGGGTCAGTTTGGATGTTAGGCCCTTTTTTACCCCAAAACCCTTCAGAAATGGGTCAGTTTGGATTTTAGGCCCTTTTTTTTACCCCCAGACACTTCAGAAATGGGTCACTTTGGATTTTAGGCCCTTTTTTATTGCTAAACTCCTCAGAAATGGGTCAGTTTAGATTTTAGGGCCTGCTTTTTCCTCAAACCCCTCAGCAATGGGTCAGTTTGGATATTAGGCCCTTTTTTACCCCAAAACCCCTCAGCAATGGGTCAGTTTGGATGTTAGGCCCTTTTTTACCCCAAAACCCCTCAGAAATGGGTCAGTTTGGATATTAGGCCCTTTTTTTTACCCCCAAACCCCTCAGAAATTGGTCACTTTGGATTTTAGGCCCTTTTTTATTGCTAAACTCCTCAGAAATGGGTCAGTTTGGATATTAGGCCCTTTTTTACCCCAAAACCCCTCAGAAATGGGTCAGTTTGGATTTTAGGCCCTTTTTTATCCCCAGACTCCACAGCAATGGGTCACTTTAGATTTTAGGCCCATTTTTATTGCTAAACTCCTCAGAAATGGGTCAGTTTAGATTTTAGGGCCTGCTTTTTCCTCAAACCCCTCAGCAATGGGTCAGTTTGGATGTTAGGCCCTTTTCTACCCCAAAACCCCTCAGCAATGGGTCAGTTTGGATATTAGGCCCCTTTTTACCCCCAAAACCCCTCAGAAATGGGTCAGTTTGGATTTTAGGCCCTTTTTTATTGCTAAACTCCTCAGAAATGGGTCAGTTTAGATTTTAGGGCCTGCTTTTTCCTCAAACCCCTCAGCAATGGGTCAGTTTGGACATTAGGTCCCTTTTTTCTTGCTAAACTTCTCAGAAATGGGTCAATTTGGATTTTAGGCTCTCTTTTTCCCCCCAAAACCCCTCAGCAATGGGTCAGTTTGGATATTAGGCCCTTTTTTATCCCCAAACTCCACAGCAATGGGTCAGTTTGGATATTAGGCCCTTTTTTACCCCCAAACTCCTCAGAAATGGGTCAGTTTGGATATTAGGTCCCTTTTTTCTTGCTAAACTCCTCAGAAATGGGTCAGTTTGGATTTTAGACTCTCTTTTTCCCCCCAAACCCCCTCAGCAATGGGTCAGTTTGGATATTAGGCCCTTTTTTACCACAAAATGCCTCAGTAATGGGTCAGTTTTGATGTTAGGCCCTTTTTTTTTGCTAAACTCCTCAGAAATGGGTCAGTTTGGATTTTAAGGCCCTTTTTTACCCCAAAACCCCTCAGAAATGGGTCAGTTTGGATATTAGGCCCATTTTTACCACAAAATGCCTCAGTAATGGGTCAGTTTGGATGTTAGGCCCTTTTTTATTGCTAAACTGCTCAGAAATGGGTCAGTTTGGATTTTAAGGCCCTTTTTTACCCCAAAACCACTCAGAAATGGGTCAGTTTGGACATTAGGTCCCTTTTTTCTTGCTAAACTCCTCAGAAATGGGTCAATTTGGATTTTAGACTCTCTTTTTCCCCCCAAAGCCCCTCAGCAATGGCTCAGTTTGGATATTAGGTCCCTTTTTTTCTTGCTAAACTCCTCAGAAATGGGTCAATTTGGATTTTAGGCTCTCTTTTTCCCCTCAAACCCCTCAGCAATGGGTCAGTTTGGATGTTACTCCCTTTTTTCCCCATAAACCCCTCAGAAATGGGTCACTTTGGATTTTAGGGCCTTCTTTCCCTCCAGGCCCCTCAGCAATGGGTCAGTTTGGACATTAGGTCCCTTTTTTTCTTGCTAAACTCCTCAGAAATGGGTCAATTTGGACTTTAGACTCTCTTTTTCCCCCCAAAACCCCTCAGCAATGGGTCAGTTTGGATATTAGGCCCTTTTTTACCACAAAATGCCTCAGCAATGGGTCAGTTTGGATGTTAGGCTCTTTTTTATTGCTAAACTCCTCAGAAATGGGTCAGTTTGGATTTTAAGGCCCTTTTTTACCCCAAAACCCCTCAGCAATGGGTCAGTTTGGATATTAGGCCCTTTTTTTATTGCTTAAACTGCTCAGAAATGGGTCAATTTGAATTTTAGGCCCTTTTTTCCCCCCCCATAAATCCCTCAGAAATAGGTCAGTTTGGCTGTTTGGCCCTTTTTTACCCCAAAACCTCACAGAAATGGGTCAGTTTGGATGTTACTCCCGTTTTTCCCCATAAATCCCTCAGCAATGGGTCAGTTTGGATATTAGGCCCCTTTTTACCCCCAAAACCCCTCAGAAATGGGTCACTTTGGATTTTAAGGCCTCTTTTTCCCCCCCATCTGCCCTCATTGCCCCCAAACCCCCCATTTTCCCCCCATTTTTCCCTCTCTCCCCACACCTTCCTTCAGCTTTTCTTCCCCAGCCCCAAATGCACCAATTTGATCCTTTTTCTCCCCAAAATCCCCCTGCCCCCCCCCACTGTCCCATCCCTCCTTAGAGCAGAGTCTGTCCATCTGTCCTGTCTGTCCACTCAATTTGAGGTGAAACAGGCACTTTTCACAACTTTCCCGACCTCCCGCTTTGGCCGTTTTGCTTTTGCTTTCTTTTTTTTTTCACCGATTTTTGATGTTTTCAACCCGTTTTTAATCAGAGCAGGAAAAGAAAGAAGGGAGGGGGGGTTAAGGGAAGGGGGGGGAAGGGAAGACGGAACAAAGAGACGCGTGCTGTTCAATTTACCCAAAAAACCTTACAAGAAAAAAAAAAAACAACAAAAAAAAAGGCAGATTTGGGCAAAAAGCCAACGTGACATTCCTGAGCGCCGCGCTGGAGGCTCAACCCCAACAAAAACAGCCCCTAAATCCCCCCAAAATACCCCAAAATACCCCAAAAAACGACCCTTCTTCTCTCATTCCCTCCCCCCCCTCCTCCCCCCCCCTTCATTTCGTGGCGTCGTTGCCGTATTTTGCTGTTTTTTCCCCCATTTCGTTGCTCCGTTCACCTCTTTGTCTCAGCCCTTTTTTTTTTCCTCCATTTTCACCCTTTTCCTTACCCCCTTTTTTGGGCTTTTTTCCCTCTTTTTACATCGTGTTTTTCAACCCCCCCCCCCCCCATCCTCTCCCCCATGTTCCCCTTTGCTTTCACTTTTGCCCGATTTCCCCCTTTTTTCCCCTCATTTTCTTGCCCTCCCCCTCGGGGGATTCCTTCAGGTGTGGGGAAAATCCGCCATGCAAAAAATAGTCATTAAAAGAAAAACCCCAAAACAGCCCCAAAATGGCGGGGAAGTGGAAACGGGGGAGGAATGAGGGGAAGGGGGGGTGGGGGGGGGCAGTGGAAAATGGGGAGGGAAAGAGAGATATGCCCCCCCCCAACATGGTGCTCTGTGATGTCCCGTTGTCTGAGCAGGGAAATGAGGGCAAAAAGTGCTAGTTTGGCCCTTTTCTGCCCCATTTTGGCCCTTTTCTGCCCCGTTTTGGCCCTTTTCTGCCCCGTTTTGGCCCTTTTCTGCCCCGATTTGGCCCTTTTCTGCCCCGTTTTGGCCCTTTTCTGCCCCGTTTTGGCCCTATTCTGCCCCGTTTTGGCCCTATTCTGCCCCGTTTTGGCCCTTTTCTGCCCCGTTTTGGCCCTTTTCTGCCCCATTTTGGCCCTTTTTCTGCCCCGTTTTGGCCCTTTCCTGCCCCGTTTTGGCCCTTTCCTGCCCCGTTTTGGCCCTTTCCTGCCCCGTTTTGGCCCTTTTCTGCCCCATTTTGGCCCTTTTCTTCCCCGTTTTGGCCCTTTTCTTCCCCGTTTTGGCCCTTTTCTTCCCCGTTTTGGCCCTTTTCTTCCCCGTTTTGGCCCTTATCTGCCCCATTTTGGCCCTTTTCTGCCCCGTTTTGGCCCTTTTCTGCCCCGTTTTGGCCCTTATCTGCCCCGTTTTGGCCCTTATCTGCCCCGTTTTGGCCCTTTTCTGCCCCATTTTGGCCCTTTTCTGCCCCGTTTTGGCCCTTTTTCTGCCCCGTTTTGGCCCTTTTCTGCCCCGTTTTGGCCCTTTTCTGCCCCGTTTTGGCCCTTTTCTGCCCCGTTTTGGCCCTTTTTCTGCCCCGTTTTGGCCCTTTTTCTGCCCCGTTTTGGCCCTTTTCTGCCCCGTTTTGGCCCTTTTCTGCCCCGTTTTGGCCCTTTTCTGCCCCGTTTTGGCCCTTTTCTGCCCCATTTTGGCCCTTTTTCTGCCCCATTTTGGCCTTTTCCTGCCCCGTTTTGGCCCTTTCCTGCCCCGTTTTGGCCCTTTTCTGCCCCGTTTTGGCCCTTTTCTGCCCCGTTTTGGCCCTTTTCTGCCCCGTTTTGGCCCTTTTTCTGCCCCGTTTTGGCCCTTTTTCTGCCCCGTTTTGGCCCTTTTTCTGCCCCATTTTGGCCCTTTTTCTGCCCCGTTTTGGCCCTTTTTCTGCCCCGTTTTGGCCCTTTTCTGCCCCGTTTTGGCCCTTTTTCTGCCCCATTTTGGCCCTTTTTCTGCCCCGTTTTGGCCCTTATCTGCCCCGTTTTGGCCCTTATCTGCCCCGTTTTGGCCCTTTTCTGCCCCATTTTGGCCCTTATCTGCCCCGTTTTGGCCCTTTTCTGCCCCGTTTTGGCCCTTTTCTGCCCCGTTTTGGCCCTTTTCTGCCCCGTTTTGGCCCTTTTCTGCCCTGTTTTGGCCCTTTTCTGCCCCGTTTTGCCCTTTTTCTGCCCCATTTCCACCCCATTTTGGCCCTTTTCTGCCCCATTTTGACCCTTTTTTATCCCTTTTCACCCCATTTTGCCCTTTTCCCACCTTTTTCTGCTCCTCTGTGCCCTATTCCTGCCCTGTGGTGCCCTTTTCTGTTCCATTTTGCCCCTTTCCTGCCCCATTTTGCCCTTTTTCTTGTATTTTCCACCCCATTTTGCCATTTTCCTGCCCCATTTTAGTTCTTTTTTCATCCTTTCCTCACTCCATTTTGCCCTTTTTTTGGCCCATTTTGCCCTTTTTTGGCCCATTTTGCCCTATTTCTGCCCCTTTTCCTTTCTGTCACATTCTTCTCCGACCCATTTTGCTCCCTTTTCCACCCCACTGTGTCATTTTCTGCCCCATTTCACCTTATTTTTTGCCCTTTTTCACCCATTTTTTCCTCTTTTCCCACCCCGGCGTCTCCTTTTCTGCCCCATTTTGATCCATTTTCACCCAATTAGTCCCATTTCCCACCCAGGTGTGCCCTTTTCTGGCCCATTTTGGCCCCTTTTTCCACCCCAATTTTGCCCCTTTTCCACCCCAATTTTGCCCCTTTTCCACCCCAATTTTGCCCCTTTTCCACTCCAATTTTGCCCCTTTTCCACCCCAATTTTGCCCTTTTTCCACCCCAATTTTGCCCCTTTTCCGCCCCAATTTTGCCCCTTTTCCGCCCCAATTTTGCCCCTTTTCCACCCCAATTTTGCCCTTTTTCCACCCCAATTTTGCCCTTTTTCCACCCCAATTTTGCCCTTTTTCCACCCCAATTTTGCCCTTTTTCCACCCCAATTTTGCCCCTTTTCCACCCCAATTTTGCCCCTTTTTCCACCGCAATTTTGCCCCTTTTCCACCCCAATTTTGCCCCTTTTCCACCCCAATTTTGCCCCTTTTCCACCCCAATTTTGCCCCTTTTCCACCCCAATTTTGCCCCTTTTCCACCCCAATTTTGCCCTTTTCCACCCCAAAACAACGGGATTTCACCCCAAAACAACGGGATTTCACCCCAAAACAACGGGATTTCACCCCAAACAATGGGATTTCACCCCAAAACAATGGGATTTCACCCCAAAACAATGGGATTTCACCCCAAAACAAGGAGATTTCACCCCAAAACGATGGGATTTCACCCCAAACGATGGGATTTCAACCCAAAACAAGGGGATTTCACCCCAAAACAACGGGATTTCACCCCAAACAATGGGATTTCACCCCAAAACGATGGGATTTCACCCCAAAACAATGAGATTTCACCCCAAAACAACGGGATTTCACCCCAAAACAAGGCTGGGATGTGGCACTACTGGAGCCTGTGGCCCTTTTGGTGCTGGTTTGGTGCCATTTGGGCACTTTTTGGTGCAGATTTGGTGCTTTTTGGTGCCATTCAAGTATTTTTTCATGGTATTTTGGTGCTTTTTGGGCACTTTTGGTGCTGATTTAGTGCCATTTTGGCACTTTTTGGTGCAAATTGGGCACTTTTTGTGCTGGTTTAGTGCCCTTTTGGCACTTTTTGGTGCAGATTTGGTGCTTTTTGGTGCCATTCAGGTATTTTTTCATGGTATTTTGGTGCTTTTTGGTGCAATTTGGGCACTTTTGGTGCTGATTTAGTGCCATTTTGGCACTTTTTGGTGCGGATTTGGTACTTTTTGGTATCATTTGGGCACTTTTTGGTGCTTTTTGGTGCAAATTTGGTGCTTTTGGTGCCATTTGGGCAATTTTTCATGGTATTTTGGTGCTTTTTGGTGCAATTTGGGCACTTTTTATGCTATTTTGGTACTTTTTGGTGCCATTTTAGCACTTTTTGGTGCAGATTTGGTGCTTTTTGGTGCCATTCAGGTATTTTTTCATGGTATTTTGGTGCTTTTTGGTGCTATTTGGGCACTTTTTGTGCTATTTTGGTACTTTTTGGTGGCTTTGGGGCACATTTGGTGCAGATTTGGTACTTTTTGGTGTCATTTGGGCACTTTTTGGTGCTTTTTGGTGCAAATTTGGTGCTTTTTGGTGCCATTTGGGCACTTTTTGTGCTATTTTGGTACTTTTTGGTGCCATTTTGGCACTTTTTGGTGCAGATTTGGTGCTTTTGGTGCCATTCAGGTATTTTTTTATGCTATTTTGGTACTTTTTGGTGGCTTTGGGGCACATTTGGTGCAGATTTGGTGCCATTTGGGCCCTTTTTATGCTGTTTTGATGCTTTTTGGTGCCATTTGGGCATTTTTCATGGTATTTTGGTGCTTTTTGGTGCTATTCGGGCCCTTTTTATGCTGTTTTGGTGCTTTTTGGTGTCATTTGGGCACTTTTCTTGTTGTTTTGGCCCTTTTCATGGTATTTTGATGCTTTTAGTTGAAGCGCTGTGATTTTTCATGGTGGTTTACAGGTTTTTGGTGGCGATCGGTCAATTTTTGGTGGGATTTTGGTCATTTTTAGTGGCATTTTGATGCTTTTTGGTGGCATTTCGGTGCTTTCTTATGATCTTTTGCTGCTTTTTGGTGAGACATTGCTAATTTTTGGGGCTGTTTCAGTCATTTTTGGGGTCATTTGGTCAATTTGGGCTGGTGTTTTGGTGCTTTTTGGTGAAGCTGGGGTTCATTTTGGTGACGTTTTGGTGCTTTTTGGTGCTGCTTTACCGCTTTTCCCTGGGATTTCGGTCATCTTTGGTGCCATTTGGACGATTTTTGGTGGGATTTTGGTGCTTTTTAGTGGCGTTTTGGTGACTTTTGTGTCGTTTTGGTGCTTTTTGGTGACGTTCTGTCAATCTTTGCTGAAGCTTTGGTGGCTTTTGGTGCCATCTGGCCACTTTCTGCTGCTGCTTTGGCCATTTTTGGTGCCATCTCAGCACTTTTTGGCAGAATTTTGGCACTTTTGGGTGAATTTTGGTGCCATTTGGGTCCATTTTGGTGGCGTTACGATGATTTTTGGTGGGGATCTGGCATTTTATTGTGGTATTTTGGTGCTTTTTTCTATCATTTGTACAATTTTTGGGCTGTTTTGGTGCCGTTTTGCTGCTTTTCCACAAAGATTTGATGCCATTTGGTGCCATTCTGGTGGATTTTGGTGCCATTCTGGTGGATTTTGGTGCCATTCTGGCAGATTTTGGTGCAATTTAGTGCCATTCTGGTGGATTTTGGTGCCATTCTGGTGGATTTTGGTGCCATTTGGTGCCATTCTGGTGGATTTTGGTGCCATTCTGGTGGATTTTGGTGCCATTTGGTGCCATTCTGGCAGATTTTGGTGCCATTCTGGTGGATTTTGGTGCCATTTTAGGCCCAGTTTTGGCCATTTTGGATGATGTTTCACTCATTTTTGCTGCCATGAAACAAAGTGGCACCTTCATCCTTCCTGCAAATGGGGGGAAATGGCCCAAAATGCCACTTTTCAGCTTCTTTTTGTCCCCCTTTGCAGTCAGTGCTTTCCTTTCTATACATATTTGACCCTCAGGCTGCTGTGTTTTCCCCTTTACCTTCACCAGAGGCTCCTTTTGGGTTAAGAAACGGCCTAAAAAGGAAAAGAAAAACCAACTCTGAGCCCTTTTTCCACCCTGAAAAGGGGCAAAGTAGGGAAGAACTACCTTTATCAGTGCCTATATCACATGTCTATGTCCCCATAGATGCTGATGAGGAGCTGCTGCGTGGCCTGGAGGGAGCTTTGGGGGTGAAGAAGAAGAAACGGGGACCAAGGAAGCAAAAGGAAAACAAGCCTGGAAAACCCCGGAAAAGGAAAAAATTGGTGGGTGACCCCCCCCCACCCCCACCCCAAACCTGGGGATGGGGGCTGCCAACTCAATGGGGTGATGGGACGGCACTGCATCAGGGATGGGGGGCTTGGGGTGACACGCGGGGGTCTTATGGTGGCATGTCAGGGTCTGGGGGTAATAGAGAGGGTCTTAGGGTGACACGTGGGGGTCTGGGGTTGACATAGAGGATCCTTAGGGTGACGTGTGGGGGTCTTATGGTGGCATGTTAGGGTCTGGGGGTGACAGAGAGGGTCTTAGGGTGACATATGGGGGTCTTACAGTGGCATCTCAGGGTCTGGGGGTGACACATGGGGGTCTCAGGATGACATGTTAGGGTCTGGGGGTGACAGAGAGGGTCTTAGGGTGACACATGGGGGTCTTGGGGTGATATATGGGGGTCTTGGGATGACAGATTGGGGTCTGGGGGGGACAGAGGGGGTCTTGGGGTGACACATGGGGGTCTCAGGATGACATATGGGGGTCTGGGGGTGACATGTTAGGGTCTGGGGGTGACAGAGAGGGTCTTGGGGTGACACATGGGGGTCTTGGGGTGACACATGAGGGTCTTGGGGTAACACATGGGAGTCTTGGGGTGATATATGGGGGTCTCAGATGGACATGTTAGGGTCTGGGGGTGACAGAGAGGGTCTTGGGGTGACACATGGGGGTCTTGGGGTAACACATGGGGGTTTTGGGGTGACGCATGGGGGTCTTGGCGAGATATATGTGGGTCTTGGGATGACATGTTAGGGTCTGGGGGTGACAGAGAGGGTCTTAGGGTGACATGTGAGGGTCTTGAGGTGACACATGGGGGTCTTGAGGTAACACATGGGGGTCTTGGGGTGATATATGGGGGTCTCAGGATGACATGTTGGGGTCTGGGGGTGACACATGGGGGTCTTAGGGTGACATGTGGGGGTCTTGGGGTGACACATGGGGGTCTTGGGATGACAGAGAGGGTCTTGGGGTGACACATGGGGGTCTGGGGGTGACACATGGGGGTCTTGGGGTGATATATGGGGGTCTCAGATGGACATGTTAGGGTCTGGGGGTGACAGAGAGGGTCTTAAGGTGACATGTGGGGGTCTTATGGTGGCATCTCAGGGTCTGGGGGTAATAGGGAGGGTCTTAGGGTGGCATATGGGGGGCCTGGGGGTGACCAAGAGGGTCTTAGGGTGACATATGGAGGTCTTACAGTGGCATCTCAGGGTCTTGGGGTGACACATGGGGGTCTTGGGGGTGACATGTGGGGGTCTTGGGGTGACATGTGGGGGTCTTGGGGTGACATGTGGGGGTCTTGGTGTGACACATGGGGGTTTTGGGGTAACACATGAGGGTCTTGGGGTGACAAATGGGGGTCTTGGGGTGATATATGGGGGTCTCAGGATGACATGTTAGGGTCTGGGGGGGACAGAGAGGGTCTTGGGGTGACACATGGGGGTCTTGGGGTGATATATGGGGGTCTCAGATGGACATGTTAGGGTCTGGGGGTGACAGAGAGGGTCTTAGGGTGACATGTGGGGGTCTTATGGTGGCATCTCAGGGTCTGGGGGTAATAGGGAGGGTCTTAGGGTGGCATATGGGGGGCCTGGAGGTGACCAAGAGGGTCTTAGGGTGACATATGGGGGTCTTACAGTGGCATCTCAGGGTCTTGGGGTGACACATGGGGGTCTCAGGATGACATGTTGGGGTCTGGGGGTGACAGAGAGGGTCTTGGGGTGACACATGGGGGTCTTGGGGTGATATATGGGGGTCTTGGGGTAACACATGGGGGTCTTGGGGAGATATATGGGGCTCTCAGGATGACATGTTGGGGTCTTGGGGTGACAGAGAGGGTCTTAGGGTGACACATGGGGGTCTTGGGGTAACACATGGGGGTCTTGGGGTGATATATGGGGGTCTTGGGGTGACACATGGGGGTCTTGGGGTGACATGTTAGGGTCTGGGGGTGACAGAGAGGGTCTTAGGGTGACACATGGGGGTCTTAGGGTGACACATGGGGGTCTTGGGGTGACACATGGGATCTTGGGGTGGCAGATGGGATCTTGGGGTGACACATGGGGGTCTTGGGGTGACACATGGGGGTTTTGGGGTAACACATGGGGGTCTTGGGGTGATACATGGGGGTCTCAGGATGACATGTTAGGGTCTGGGGGTGACAGAGAGGGTCTTAGGATGACACATGGGGGTCTTGGGGTGACACATGGGGGTCTTGGGGTGACACATAGGGGTCTTAGGGTGGCACATGGGGGTCTTGGGGAGATAAATGGGGTCTCAGATGGACATGTTAGGGTCTTAGGGTGGCACGTGGGGGTCTTGGGGTGACACATGGGGGTCTTGGGGAGATATATGGGGGTCTCAGGATGACATGTTAGGGTCTGGGGGTGACAGAGAGGGTCTTAGGATGACACATGGGGGTCTTGGGGTGACACATGGGGGTCTTGGGGTGACACATGGGGGTCTTGGGGTGACACATAGGGGTCTTAGGGTGGCACATGGGGGTCTTGGGGAGATAAATGGGGTCTCAGATGGACATGTTAGGGTCTTAGGGTGGCACGTGGGGGTCTTGGGGTGGCACATGGGGGTCTTGGGGTGACACATGGGATCTTGGGGTGACACATGGGGGTCTTGGGGTGGCAGATTGGGGTCTTGGGATGACAGATTGGGGTCTTAGGGTGACAGATGGGATCTTGGGGTGGCAGATGGGGGTCTCAGTGTGTCATAAGGGGGTGACAGACGAGGCTGTGGGTCTCGATGTGACCTGGGGGTCTTTGTGGTGCCATAGACATGGGTTGGGGGGGGGGGTCTGTGCTGACGCAGGTGAGTGAGGATGAGTTCGAGTCGGAGCGCGACGAGTACAGGGAGAAATCAGAGAGCGGCGGCAGCGACTACGGCGGCGTGGCCAAAAAGAAGAGGAGGAAGCACAGGGAGAAGAAGGAGAAGAAAACCAAGAGGAGGAAAAAGATGGACGAGGAGGGGGGGCAGAAGGTGAAGGTACGGCCTGGGGGGGGTCCTGGGGCCTGGGGGGGGGGTCAGGGGGGTCCTGGTGCAGCTGGGGGTCCCCACACACCCACATTCACCTTCCTGACCCTGTATTGGGGCTCATTGGGGCTGAGGGGGGTCCTGGTGGAGCGGGGGGTCCTGGTGGAGCTGGGGGTCCCCACACACCCACCCTGACCTTGCTGTCCCTATGGGGGGGTCCTGGTGCCTATGGTGGGGGTCCTGGTGGAGCTGGGGGTCCCCACACACCCACATTCACCTTCCTGGCCCTGTATTGGGGCTCATTGGGGGTCCTGGTGCAGCTGGGGGTCCCCACACACCCACATTCACCTTCCTGACCCTGTATTGGGGCTCATTGGGGGTCCTGGTGGAGCTGGGGGTCCCTACACCCCCACCCTGACCTTGCTGTCCCTATGGGGGGGTCCTGGTGCCTATGGTGGGGGTCCTGGTGGAGCTGGGGGTCCCTACACCACCACCCTGACCTTCCTGACCCTATTGAGGGGGGTCCCTATGCCTGTGTTGGGGCTCAGGGGGTCCTGGTGCAGCTGGGGGTCCCCACACCCCCACCCTGACCTTGCTGTCCCCATGGGGGGGTCCTGGTGCCTATGGTGGGGGTCCTGGTTCAGCTGGGGGTCCCTACACCCCCACCCTGACCTTCCTGACCCTATTGAGGGGGGTCTCTATGCCTGTGTAGAGGCTCAGGGGGGTCCTGGTGCATCTGAGGGTCCCTACACCCCCACCCTGACCTTGCTGTCCCTATGGGGGGGTCCTGGTGCCTATGGTGGGGGTCCTGGTGCATCTGAGGGTCCCTACACCTCCACCCTGACCTCGCTGTCCCTATGGGGGGGGTCCTGGTGCCTATGGTGGGGGGTCCTGGTTTATCTGGGGGTCCCCACACCCCCACCCTGACCTTGCTGTCCCTATGGGGGGGTCCTGGTGCCTATGGTGGGGGTCCTGGTGCATCTGAGGGTCCCTACACCTCCACCCTGACCTCGCTGTCCCTATGGGGGGGGTCCTGGTGCCTATGGTGGGGGTCCTGGTTTATCTGAGGGTCCCCACACCCCCACCCTGACCTTCCTGACCCTATTGAGGGGGGTCTCTATGCCTGTATTGGGGCTCAGGGAGGTCCTGGTGCATCTGGGGGTCCCCACACCTCCACCCTGACCTTCCTGTCACTATGGGGGGGTCCTGGTCCCTATGCCTGTATTGGGGCTCAGGGGGTCCTGGTGCAGCTGGGGGTCCCCACACCCCCACCCTGACCTTGCTGTCCCTATGTGGGGGTTTTGGTGCCTATGGTGGGGGTCCTGGTTTATCTGAGGGTCCCCACACCCCCACCCTGACCTTGCTGTCCCTATGGGGGGGTCCTGGTGCCTATGGTGGGGGTCCTGGTGGAGCTAGGGGTCCCCACACCCCCACCCTGACCTTGCTGTCCCTATGGGGGGGGTCCTGGTGCCTATGGTGGGGGGTCCTTGTTTATCTGAGGGTCCCCCACACCCCCACCCTGACCTCGCTGTCCTTGTTCGGATGCAGCCAGTGGAGCAGAAGTCGTCGGCTCAGCTGCTGGGAGCCTGGGGGCTGGAGGACGTGGATCACATCTTCACCGAGGAGGACTATCACACGCTCACCAACTACAAAGCATTCAGCCAGTTCATGAGGTCAGTGGGGGGGGGTAGATGGGGGGCAGCTGAAGGCACCTAGGGGTGCTCTGGGGTGCTTTGGGGTTCATTGAGGGCAGCTGAAGGCACCTTGGGGTGCTTTGGGGGTACCTTGGGGTCCTTTGGGGTACTTTGGGGGTGCCTTGGGGTACATTGAAGTCCTCTTGGGGTGCTTTGGGGATACCTTGGGGTGCTCTGGGTCCCCTTTGTGCTCCCTGGGTGCACCTTGGGATGCTGCAGGGCCCCCAGGGGTCCTTTAGAATCCCCATGGGTGGGTTGCAGGTCCTTTAGAATCCCCATAGGGTTGCAGGTCCTTTAGAATCCCCATGGGTGGGTTGCAGGTCCTTTAGAATCCTATGGGTGAGTTGCAGGTCCTTTAGAATCCCCATGGGTGGGTTGCAGGTCCTTTAGAATCCCATGGGTGGGTTGCAGGCCCCCAGGGGTCCTTTAGAATCCTCATAGGGTTGCAGGGCCCCCATGGGTCCTTCAGAATCCCCATAGGGTTGCAGGGCCCCCATGGGTCCTTTAGAATCCCCATGGATGAGTTGCAGGCCCCCCAGTGGTCCTTTAGAATCCCCATAGGGTTGCAGGGCCCCCAGGGGTCCTTTAGAATCCCATGGGTGGGTTGCACGTCCTTTAGAATCCCATGGGTGGGTTGCAGGGCCCCCAGGGGTCCTTTAGAATCCCATGGGTGGGTTGCAGGGCCCCCAGGGGTCCTTTAGAAGCCCCATGGATGGGTTGCAGGTTCTTTAGTCGCCCCATGGGTGGGTTTCAGGCCCCCCATGGGTCCTTTAGGATCCCCATAGGGTTTCAGGCCCCCAGGGGTCCTTTAGAATCCCATGGGTGGGTTTCAGGCCCCCATGGGTCCTTTAGGATCCCCATAGTGGGGTCCCATCCTCGCTGCCTCCCACCTTAGGCCGCTGATCGCCAAGAAGAACCCCAAGATCCCCATGTCCAAGATGATGACCATCCTGGGCGCCAAGTGGCGCGAGTTCAGCGCCAACAACCCCTTCAAAGGCTCCGCTGCTGCCGTGGCCGCCGCCGCCGCCGCCGCTGCCGCCGCTGTAGCCGAACAAGTGTCGGCCGCCGTCGCCGCTGTGGCCCCCGAGGCACCACCAGCACCATTGAGAAAGGCCAAGACCAAGGAGGGCAAAGGTGGGGGGCAGGGAATGCGTGAGACCCCATTGATGTGGGGTCAGTGTGTACAGACCCTGTGGGATCCCATTGATGTGGGGTCAGTGTGTACAGACCCCATGGGATCCCATTGATGTGGGGTCAGAGTGTACAGACCCCATGGGATCCCATTGATGTGGGGTCAGAGTGTACAGATCCCATTAATGTGGGGACACAGACCCCATGAGACCCCATTGATGTGGGGTCAGGGTATACAGACCCCATGAGACCCCATTGATGTGGGGTCAGGGTATACAGACCCCATGAGATCCCATTGCTGTGGGGGCACAGACCCCATGAAGACCCCATTGATGTGGGGTCAGGGTATACAGACCCCATGAGATCCCATTGCTGTGGGGGCACAGACCCCATGAAGACCCCATTGATGTGGGGTCAGGGTATACAGACCCCATGAGATCCCATTGATGTGGGGGCACAGACCCCATGAAGACCCCATTGATGTGGGGTCAGTGTGTACAGACCACGTGAGATCCCATTGATGTGGGGTCAGAGTATACAGACCCCATGAGATCCCATTGATGTGGGGTCAGAGTATACAGACCCCATGAGATCCCATTGCTGTGGGGGCACAGACCCCATGAGATCCCATTGATATGGGGTCAGCACATACAGACCCCATGGGATCCCATTGCTGTGGGGTCAGCATATACAGACCCCATGGGATCCCATTGATGTGGGGGCACAGACCCCATGAGATCCCAGACCCCATGAGACCCCATTGATGTGGGGTCAGAGTATACAGACCCCATGAGATCCCATTGCTGTGGGGGCACTGACCCCATGAGATCCCATTGATGTGGGGTCAGCACATACAGACCCCATGAGACCCCATTGATGTGGGGTCAGTGTGTACAGACCCCGTGGGATCCCATTGATGTGGGGTCAGCATATACAGACCCCATGAGATCCCATTGATGTGGGGTCAGCACATACAGACCCCATGAGACCCCATTGATGTGAGGACCCCATTCACAGACCCCATAAGACCCCATTACTTTCCCCCCAGGTCCCGGCCATAAGAAGCGCAGTAAGAGCCCGCGGGTGCCGGAGCTGAAGAGGAAGATGAAGGGGAAGAAGATGGCGCCGCTCAAGATCAAACTGGGCGTCATCGGCGGCAAACGCAAGAAGAGCAGCTCGGTGAGGAGCCCCCCATTGCCCCCATATCTTCCTGTCCCCATATCCCCCTGTCCCCGTGTCCCCATATCCCCCTGTCCCCATATCCCCCTGTCCTTGTGTCCCCTTGTCCCCATATCCCCTTGTCTTCATATCCCCCTGTCCCCATATCCCCTTGTCCTTGTGTCCCCATGTCCCCATATCCCCCTGTCCTTGTGTCCCCCTGTCCTTGTGTCCCCCTGTCCTTGTGTCCCCCTGTCCCCATATCCCCCTGTCCTTGTGTCCCCCTGTCCCCATATCCCCCTGTCCTTGTGTCCCCCTGTCCTTGTGTCCCCCTGTCCTTGTGTCCCCCTGTCCCCATATCCCCATATCCCCCTGTCCCCATATCCCCCTGTCCTTGTGTCCCCCTGTCCCCATATCCCCCTGTCCCCATATCCCCCTGTCCTTGTGTCCCCATGTCCCCATATCCCCCTGTCCTTGTGTCCCCATATCCCCCTGTCCTTGTGTCCCCCTGTCCCCATATCCCCCTGTCCCCATATCCCCCTGTCCTTGTGTCCCCATATCCCCCTGTCCTTGTGTCCCCCTGTCCCCATATCCCCCTGTCCCCATATCCCCCTGTCCCCATATCCCCCTGTCCTTGTGTCCCCATATCCCCCTGTCCCCATATCCCCCTGTCCTTGTGTCCCCATATCCCCCTGTCCTTGTGTCCCCCTGTCCCCATATCCCCCTGTCCCCATATCCCCCTGTCCCCATATCCCCCTGTCCTTGTGTCCCCATATCCCCCTGTCCTTGTGTCCCCCTGTCCCCATATCCCCCTGTCCCCATATCCCCCTGTCCCCATATCCCCCTGTCCTTGTGTCCCCATATCCCCCTGTCCCCATATCCCCCTGTCCTTGTGTCCCCATATCCCCCTGCCCTTGTGTCCCCATGTCCCCATATCCCCCTGTCCTTGTGTCCCCATATCCCCCTGTCCTTGTGTCCCCCTGTCCCCATATCCCCTTGTTCCCGTATCCCCCTGTCCTTGTGTCCCCATGTCCCCATATCCCCATGTCCCCATATCCCCCTGTCCCCGTGTCCTCTCATCCCCATGTCCCCCTGTATCCCCATATCCCCTGCTCCCCGTGTCCCCCCATATCCCCCCCATATCCCCCCCATATCCCCCCATATCCCCCCATATCCCCTCATCCCTGTGTCTTTTCATCCCCATATCCCCCTGTATCCCCATATCCCCCTGTATCCCCATATCCCCCTGTATCCCTGTATCCCCTCATCCCTGTCCCCCCCCATCCCATCCCCCCTGACCCCCCCCCAATCCCACCCCCCCCCACAGAGCGATGACGCTGCTGAGGCTGAGGAGGAATCAGACGCCGAGAGCTCCAGCGTCCACAGCGCGTCCGCCCGCTCCGACCCGTCGGGCCGCATCAAGAAGCTGAAACGGGGCCGGCCTGGGCGCAAGAAGAAGAAGGGTGAGACCCCCACCCCAGAGACCCCCACCCCAGAGACCCCCACCCCCAGAGACCCCCACCCCAGAGACCCCCACCCCCAGTGCCCCCACCCCCAGAGACCCCCACCCCCAGAGACCATCACCCCCAGAGACCCCCACCCCCAGAGACCCCACCCCAGAGACCATCACCCCCAGAGACCCCACCCCCAGAGACCCCCACCCCCAGAGACCCCCACCCCCAGAGACCCCACCCCCAGAGACCCCACCCCAGAGACCCCCACCCCCAGAGACCCTACCCCCAGAGACCCCACCCCCAGAGACCCCCACCCCCAGAGACCCTACCCCCAGAGACCCTACCCCCAGAGACCCCACCCCCAGAGACCCCCACCCCCAGAGACCCCCACCCCAGAGACCCCCACCCCCAGAGACCCCCACCCCCAGAGACCCCACCCCCAGAGACCCCCACCCCAGAGACCCCCACCCCCAGAGACCCCCACCCCCAGAGACCATCACCCCCAGAGACCCCCACCCCCAGAGACCCCACCCCAGAGACCATCACCCCCAGAGACCCCACCCCCAGAGACCCCCCACCCCCAGAGACCCCCACCCCCAGAGACCCCACCCCAGAGACCCCCACCCCAGAGACCCCACCCCAGAGACCCCCACCCCCAGAGACCCCCACCCCCAGAGACCCCCACCCCCAGAGACCCCCACCCCCAGAGACCCCCCACCCCCAGAGACCCCCCTCCCAGAGACCCCCCCCCAGAGACCCCACCCCCAGAGACCCCACCCCCAGAGACCCCACCCCCAGAGACCCCCACCCCCAGAGACCCCCACCCCCAGTGCCCCCCACCCCAGTGCCCCCCACCCCCAGAGACCCCCCACCCCTAGAGACCCCCCACCCCCAGAGACCCCCCACCCCCAGAGACCCCACCCCAGAGACCCCACCCCCAGAGACCCCCCACCCCCAGAGACCCCCACCCCCAGAGACCCCCACCCCCAGAGACCCCCACCCCAGAGACCCCCACCCCCAGAGACCCCCACCCCCAGAGACCCCCACCCCCAGAGACCGCCCACCCCAGAGACCCCACCCCCAGAGACCCCCACCCCCAGAGACCCCACCCCAGAGACCCCCACCCCCAGAGACCCCACCCCCAGAGACCCCCACCCCCAGAGACCCCCCACCCCCAGAGACCCCCCACCCCCAGATACCCCCACCCCCAGAGACCCCCCACCCCCAGAGACCCCCACCCCCAGAGACCCCCCACCCCCGAGACCCCCCACCCCCATAGACCCCCACCCCCAGAGACCCCACCCCCAGAGACCCCCACCCCCAGAGACCCCACCCCCAGAGACCCCCACCCCCAGAGACCCCCCTCCTTGGGGTCCTCACTGTCCCCCCTCCTTGGGGTCCTCTATGTCCCCCCATCTTTGGGACCTCGCTGTCCCCCCTCCTTGGGGTCCTCGCTGTCCCCCATGTTGGGGTCCTCACTGTCCCCCCTCCTTGGGGTCCTCGCTGTCCCCCCATCTTTGGGTCCTCGCTGTCCCCCTCCTTGGGGGTCCCCCCTCCTTGGGGTCCTCAGCTCAGGTCTCCATCTCTCCTCGCAGTTCCCTGCACTGTCCTCAATAGAGACCGTGGTCCTGCAGGGGCGGCTGCTGTGCCCGGACATGGTGAGCACCCCCTGGGGGTCCCCAAACCCAGTGTCACCTCCCCTGCTCCCCCCCCCTCCCTGTTCCCCCCCCCCCCCCCCCATCATGGTGTTACTCAGTCCTTGCTTAGATCAGGGGGCTTTTGGGGGGTCCATGGGGGGGTCTGTGCCCTCTGGCTTTGTCCCCATGTCCCCCCCGTGTCCTTATGTCCCTCACCCATCCCCACGTCCCCCTCCTCATCACCCCCCATCCCCATATCCCCCTCCTGTCCCCATAACCCCCCATCCCCATGTCCCCCCCCCGTCCCTATAGCCCCCCATCCCCATATCCCCCTCCTGTCCCCATATCCCCCTCCTGTCCCCATGTCCCCCTCCTCATTAGCCCACATCCCCCCCATCCCCATCCCCCCTGCTGTCCCCATCACCCCCCATCCCCATGTCCCCCCCAGTCCCTATAGCCCCCCATCCCCATATCCCCCTCCTGTCCCCGTCACCCCCCATTCCCCCCCGTCCCTATAGCCCCCCATCCCCATATCCCCCCCCGTCCCTATAGCCCCCATCCCCATATCCCCCTCCTGTCCCCATGTCCCCCTCCTCTCCTCATTACCCCCCCATATCCCCCTCCTATCCCCATGTCCCCCTCTTCATTACCCCCCATCCCCACATCCCCCTCCTGTCCCCATATCCCTCTCCCATCCCCATGTCCCCCTCCTCTCCTCCTTACCCCCCCATATCCCCCTCCTATCCCCATATCCCCCTCCCATCCCCATGTCCCCCTCCTCTCCTCATCACCCCACATCCCCCTCCTGTCCCCACATCCCCCTGCTGTCCCCACGTCCCCTTACCCCCTGCTGTCCCCATGTCCCCTTACCCCCTGCTGTCCCCATTGCCCCCCGATATCCCCCCACCCCTGTGGCCGCAGTATCAGCGCTCATTGCTCTCTATACAGGACCAGGTCCGGAGGAGGACGGTGATGGCTACGAGACGGACCACCAGGATTATTGCGAGGTGTGTCAGCAGGGGGGGGAGATCATCCTGTGCGACACGTGCCCCCGCGCCTACCACCTCGT
This sequence comes from Coturnix japonica, assembly GCF_054131305.1. Taxonomy (NCBI): domain Eukaryota; kingdom Metazoa; phylum Chordata; class Aves; order Galliformes; family Phasianidae; genus Coturnix; species Coturnix japonica. The sequence goes on from NW_028188985.1 coordinate 25,731, forward strand.
CTGCCTCGACCCCGAGCTCGACCGCGCGCCCGAGGGGCGATGGAGCTGCCCCCACTGTGTAGGTGGAGGCATGGGGGGGGGTTAGGACACTTAGGGGGGTCCCTGAGGAGGTTTGAGGGTCCTGGGGGGAATTGGGGGACCCTGAGGGGGTCTCTCCATTGACTTGGGGTTGTTTGGGGTCCCTGGGGGCTGTTGGGGGGTATCTAGGGGGACATTGGGAGGGTCTCTGAGGAGGTTTGAGGGTCCTGGGGGGAATTGGGGGACCCTGAGGGGGTCTCTCTATTGACTTGGGGGGGGTTGGGGTCCCTGGGGGCTTCTGGGGGGTGTCTAGGGGGACATTGGGAGGGTCTCTGAGGAGGTTTGAGGGTCCTGGGGGGAATTGGGGGCCCCTGAGGGGGTCTCTCCATTGACTTCGGGGTGTTTGGGGTCCCTGGGGGCTGTTGGGGGGTGTCTAAGGGGACATTGGGAGTGTTTGAGGACACTTAGGGGGGTCCCTGAGGAGGTTTGAGGGTCCTGGGGGGAATTGGGGGTCCCTGAGGGGGTCTCTCTATTGACTTGGGGGGGTTGGGGTCCCTGGGGGCTTCTGGGGGGTGTCTAGGGGAACATTGGGAGTGTTTGAGGACACTTAGGGGGGTCCCTGAGGAGGTTTGAGGGTCCTGGGGGGAATTGGGGGTCCCTGAGGGGGTCTCTCCATTGACTTGGGGTTGTTTGGGGTCCCTGGGGGCTGTTGGGGGGTGTCTAGGGGGACATTGGGAGTGTTTGAGGACACTTAGGGGGGTCCCTGAGGAGGTTTGAGGGTCCTGGGGGGAATTGGGGGTCCCTGAGAAAGTCTCTCTATTGACTGGGGGGATTTTGGGGGTCCCTGAGAGGGTCTCTCCATTGACTTGGGGTTGTTTGGGGTCCCTAGGGGCTGTTGGGGGGTGTCTAAGGGGACATTGGAAGGGTCTCTGAGGAGGTTTGAGGGTCCTGGGGGGAATTAGGGGTCCCTGAGGGGGTCTCTCTGTTCACTTGGGGTTGTTTGGGGTCCCTGGGGGCTTCTGGGGGGTGTCTAGGGGGACATTGGGAGTGTTTGAGGACACTTAGGGGGGTCCCTGAGGAGGTTTGAGGGTCCTGGGGGGAATTGGGGGACCCTGAGGGGGTCTCTCCATTGACTGGGGGGATTTTGGGGGTCCCTGAGAGGGTCTCTCTGTTCACTTGGGGGTTTTTGGGGTCCCTGGGGGCTGTTGGGGGGTGTCTAGGGGGACATTGGGAGGGTCTCTGAGGAGGTTTGAGGGTCTTGGGGGGAGTTTGGGGGTCCCTGAGGGGGTCTCTCCATTGACTTGGGGGTGTTTGGGGTCCCTGGGGGTGGTCTGGGGATGCCCAGGGGGAGTTGGGGAGTGTTTGAGGACATTGGGGGGGTCCCTAAGGAGGTTTTGAGGGTCCGTAGGGGGGTCCCAGGGGGGAAGTTTGAGTTTTGTGATTCCCAGGATGGGGGCTGGGATGGGTTTGGGGTCCTTAAGAGGGTTTTATGGTCCCTGGGGAGGTTTTGGGATCCCTATGGTGGGGGCTGGGATGGGTTTGGGGTCCTTAAGAAGATTTTGGGGTCCCTGGGGGGGTTTGGGATCCCTATGGTGGGGGCTGGGATGGGTTTGGGGTCCTTAAGAGGGTTTTAGGGTCCCTGGGGGGGGTTTGGGATCCCTATGGTGGGGGCTGGGATGGGTTTGGGGTCCTTAAGAGGATTTTGGGATCCCTGGGGGGGTTTTGGGATTCCTAGGGCAGGGCTGGGATGGGTTTGGGGTCCTTAAGAGGACTTTGGGGTCCCTGGAGGGGTTTTGGGATCCCTAAGGTAGGGGCTGGGATGGGTTTGGGGTCCTTAAGAGGGTTTTGGGGTCCCTGAGGGGGTTCTGGGATTCCTAAGGTAGGGATTTGGGGTCCTTAAGAGGACTTTGGGGTCCCTGGGGGGGTTTGGGATCCCTATGGTGGGGGCTGGGATGGGTTTGGGGTCCTTAAGAGGGTTTTGGGGTCCCTGTGGGTGCCCCCAAGAGGCTTTTGGGCCCCTTGAGAAGGCCATGGGGACCCCCTGCCCCCCACCCTGACCCCCCCCCGTGCCCCCAGGAGAAGGAGGGGGTGCAGTGGGAGGCGAAGGAGGAGGAGGAGGAGTACGAGGAGGAGCTGGAGGAGGAAGGTGAGAAGGAGGAGGAGGACGATCACATGGAGTATTGCCGCGTGTGCAAGGACGGCGGGGAGCTGCTCTGCTGCGACGCCTGCATCTCCTCATACCACATCCACTGCCTCAACCCGCCCCTGCCTGAGGTCCCCAACGGGGAATGGCTCTGCCCCAGATGCACCGTGAGATGGGGGGGGAAATGGGGGGGTGGGAGTGTGGGGGATGGGGATGGGGTGGGATAGAAGTGGGGACAGGGATGGGGATGGGATAGGGATGGGGATGGGATGGGGACAGGGATGGGATAGGAGTAGGGACAGGGATGGGGATGGGATAGGAGTGGAGATGGGACAGGGATGGGGATGGGACAGGAGTGGGGACAGGGATGGGACATGGATGGGGATGGGGGTGGGGATAGGAGTGGGGATTGGACAGGGATGGGGATGGGTGAGATAGAAGTGGGGACAGGGATGGGGATGGGACAGGGATGGGGATGGGTGAGATAGAAGTGGGGACAGGGATGGGGATGGGACAGGGATGGGGATGGGACAGGGATGGGGATGGGACAGGGATGGGGATGGGATGGGAGTAGGGACAGGGATGGGATAAGAGTGGGGATGGGGGTGGGATAGGAGTGGGGACAGGGATGGGATAAGAATGGGGATGGGGATAGGATAAGAGTGGGGACAGGGATGGGGATGGGACAGGGATGGGGATGGGGTGGGATAGAAGTGGGGACAGGGATGGGGATGGGACAGGGATAGAGATGGGATAGGAGTAGGGACAGGGATGGGATAGGAATGGAGACAGGGATGGGACAGGGATGGGGATGGGGTTTGGACAGGAGTGGGGACAGGGATGGAGATGGGACAGGGATGGAGATGGGATAGGAGTGGGGATGGGAGTGGGATAAGAGTGGGGACAGGGATGGGACAGGGACATGGATGGGGATGGGACAGGAGTGGGGACAGGGATGGGACATGGACGGGGATGGGGTGAGATAGGAGTGGGGACAGGGATGGGGATGGGATAGGGATGGGGATGGGATGGGGACAGGGATGGGATAGGAGTAGGGACAGGGATGGGGATGGGACAGGAGTGGGGACAGGGATGGGACATGGATGGGGATGGGGGTGGGATAGGAGTGGGGATTGGACAGGGATAGGGATGAGGTGAGATAGAAGTGGGGACAGGGATGGGGATGGGACAGGGATGGAGATGGGATAGGAGTGGGGATGGGGGTGGGATAGGAGTGGGGATGGGGGTGGGATAGGAGTGGGGACAGGGATGGGACAGGGACATGGATGGGGACAGGATAGGGATGGGAATGGAACAGGGATGGGGATGGGGTGGGATAGGAGTGGGGACAGGGATGGGGATGGGACAGGGATGGAGATGGGGTGGGATAGAAGTGGGGACAGGGATGGGGATGGGACAGGGACGGGAATGGGATAGGAGTAGGGACAGGGATGGGGATGAGACAGGAATGGGGATAGGGATGGGACATGGATGGGAATGGGGGTGGAATAGGAGTGGGGACATGGATGGGGATGGGACAGGGACGGGAATGGGATAGGAGTAGGGACGGGGATGGGGACAGGGATGGGATGAAGACATGGATGTGGATGGGGACATGGATGGGGATGTGGATGGGTTAGGACAGGATTGGGATGGGGACATGGGTGGGATGGGACATGGAAAGGGTTGGGGACACAGGTAGGATGGGATGGTAAGGGAATAGGGACATGGATGGGGGGGGGATAGGTAGAATGGGGACATGGCTGGGGTGGGATGGGGATATGGATGGGGGGGGTTAGGGGGGATGGGGATATGGATGGGGTGGGATGGGGGGGATGGGGATATGGCTGGGGGGGATATGGCTGGGGTGGGATGGGGATATGGATGGGGTGGGATGGGGGGGATGGGGATATGGATGGGGGGGATATGGCTGGGGTGGGATGGGGGGGATGGGGATATGGGTGGGTGGGATGGGGATATGGATGGGGTGGTATGGGGGGGATGGGGATATGGATGGGGGGATATGGCTGGGGTGGGATGGGGGGATGGGGATATGGGTGGGTGGGATGGGGTCATGGCTGTGGTGGGACATGGGCTGTGTCTGTCCCCACACGGAGGGTCCCCACCCCCCTGTCCCCGCAGTGCCCGGTGCTGAAGGGCCGCGTGCAGAAGATCCTGTACTGGCGGTGGGGGGAGCCGCCCCCCCCGTGGCCGTGCCTCCCCCCGAGGGACCCCCCGAGGGTCCCCCAAAGTGCTGCAGGGCCGATCCGAGAGGGAGTTCTTCGTCAAGTGGGTGGGACTGTCCTACTGGCACTGCTCGTGGATCAAGGAGCTGCAGGTATTGGGGGGTAGGGGGGGAAAGGGCAGGAGGGAGGGGGGCATAAAGGGCAGGAGGGAGGGGGGCATAAAGGGCAGGAGGGAGGGGGGCATAAAGGGCAGGAGGGAGGGGGGCATAAAGGGCAGGGGGGAGGGGGGCAGCAATGGGACATGGCCTGGGGGGTTGGGGATGGGGGTGGGACATGGGATGGGGGGTGGGGATGGGACATGGGATGGGGATGGGGGTGGGCATGGGATGGGGATGGGGGTGGGACATGGGATGGGGGGATGGGGACACTCCTGTGACCAACCTTGGGGGTCTTTGGGATGTCCCTGTGACCAACCTGGGGTCAGGGCCCCCCCTGTGCCCACCCTGGGGGTATTCAGGGGGAGGGGACTCCGCTATCCCCAACCTGGGGGGGCTCAGGGACAGGGGCTGCCCCTGTGACCAACATGGGGGACTCAGGGGTTGCCCCAATGCCCACCTTGGGGTCTGGGCCACCCTTGTGCCCACCCTGGGGGTCCTCAGGGGTAGGGGACACCCTTGACACCAGCCTGGGGTCAGGGCCACCCCTTTGCCCACCCTGGGGGGGCTCAGGGATAGGGGACACCCCTACACCCGCACTAGGGGGTTCTCAGTGACCTGGGGGGGGACATGGCACAGGGTCACCCCTGTACCCACCTGGGGGGTGGTGTGGGACCACCCAGACCCCCCCCCCCCCACTCACATTCTGTTCCCCCCCCTCCCTCAGCTGGAGATCTTCCACCTGGTGATGTACCGCAACTACCAGCGCAAGAACGACATGGACGAGCCCCCCCCTGGATTACGGCTCCGGGGACGATGACACCAAGAGCGACAAGAGGGGGCACAGCCAGGACCCCTGTACGGCGGCATGGAGGAGCGCTTCTACCGCTACGGCATCAAACCCGAGTGGATGACGGTGCATCGCATCATCAACCACAGGTGGGGGCACACACGGGTGGACCCTGTGTCCCTGGGGGGGGGCCTCAGCACCTATGGGTGCCCACCAGCACCTATGGGTGTCCCCTGTGTCCCTATGTGTCCCCCAGCACCTATGGGTGTCCCATGTGTCCCTATGTGTCCCCCAGCACCTATGGGGGTGTCCCCTGTGTCCCTGGGTGTCCCCTAGCACCTATGGGTGTCCCATGTGTCCCTAGGGACCCCCAGCACCCACGGGTGGCCACTGTGTCCCTATGTGTCCCCCAGCACCCGTGGGTGTCCCTGGGGGACCCTCAGCACCTATGGGTTTCCCATGTGTCCCTAGGGGATCCCCAGCACCCATGGGTGTCCCCCAGCACCCATGGGTGTCCCATGTGTCCCTATGTGTCCTCCAGCACCTATGGGTGTCCCCTGTGTCCCTGGGTGTCCCCTAGCACCTATGGGTGTCCCCTGTGTCCCTGGGGGACCCCCAGCACCCACAGGTGTCCCCTGTGTCCCTATGTGTCCCCAAGTACCCATGGGTGTCCCCTGTGTCCCTATGTGTCCCCCAGCACCCACAGGTGTCCCCTGTATCCCTGGGGGGGGCCTCAGCACCTATGGGTGTCCCCCAGCACCCATGGGTGTCCCCTGTGTCCCTGGGTGTCCCCTAGCACCTATGGGTGTCCTCTGCCTCCCATAGGGGACCCCCAGCACCCACGGGTGGCCACTGTGTCCCTATGTGTCCCCTAGCACCTATGAGTGTCCCATGTGTCCCTATGTGTACCCCAGCACCCATGGGTGGCCACTGTGTCCCTGGGGGACCCTCAGCTCCTATGGGTGTCCCCTGTGTCCCTAGGGGACCCCCAGCACCCATGGGTGGCCACTGTGTCCCTGGGTGTCCCCCAGCACCTATGGGTGTCCTCTGCTTCTTTAGGGGACTCAGTTGTGACCCCATGTCCCCATTGTGTCCCCATGTCCCCATTGATGACCCCATGTCCCCATCTGACCCCGTGTCCCCATCTGACCCCGTGTCCCCATTGTGTCCCCATGTCCCCATTGTGACCCCATGTCCCCATTGTGACCCCGTGTCCCCATCTGACCCCATGTCCCCATCTGACCCCGTGTCCCCATTGTGTCCCCGTGTCCCCATTGTGTCCCCGTGTCCCCATTGTGACCCCATGTCCCCAGCTGACCCCATGTCCCCTTTAGTGCCTCATTGTTCCCCATGGCACCTTATTGTTCCTATAGGTACCTTGTTGTCCCTTTATGGCCCTCATGGTGTCCCTATATTCCCCTTTATGGTCCCCATGGTATCCCTATGGTCCCCATGGTCCCTGTAGGCCCCTTTATGGCCCCTATGCTGTCCCCCTTTTGTCCCTGTGGTGTCCCTATGTTCCCCTTGATGGTCCCCATGGTGTCCCTATAGTCCCTATGGTTTCTATGGTCCCCATGGTGTCCCTATGTTCCCCTTGATGGTCCCCATGGTGTCCCTATGTTCCCCTTGATGGTCCCCATGGTGTCCCCATGGTCCCCTTCATTGTCCCTATGTTCCCCATGGTGTCCCTGTGGTCCCCATAGTGTCCCTATGTTCCCCTTGATGGTCCCCATGGTATCCCTATGGTCCCCATGGTGTCCCTATGGTCCCCTTCATTGTCCCTGTGGTCCCCATATGGTCCCCATGGTCCCCTTGATGGTCCCTATGGTGTCCCTATGTTCCCCTTTATGGCCCCCATGGTGTCCCTATGTACCCATGGTGTCCCTGTGTTCCCCTTTATGGCCCCCATGGTGTCCCTATGTACCCCATGGTGTCCCTATGTTCCCCTTTATGGCCCCCATGGTGTCCCTATGTACCCCATGGTATCCCTATGTTCCCCTTTATGGCCCCCATGGTGTCCCTATGTACCCCATGTGTCCCCATGTTCCCCATGGTGTCCCTATGTTCCTCTTTATGGCCCCCATGGTGTCCCTATGGCCCCCATGGTGTCCCCATGGTCCCCTTCATTGTCCCTATGGTCCCTATGTTCCCCTTTATGGCCCCCATGGTGTCCCTATGTTCCCCTTGATGGTCCCTATTGTGTCCCTATGGTCCCCATATTGTCCCCATGGTATCCCTATGGTTCCCATGGTGTCCCCATTGTGTCCCTATGGTCCCTATGGTCCCCATATGGTCCCCATGGTATCCCTATGTTCCCCTTGATGTTCCCATTGATGTTCCCCTTAACGTCCCCCATGTCCCCCCCCCGCAGCGTGGACCGTAAGGGTCAGTACCATTACCTGGTGAAGTGGAGGGACCTGCCCTACGACCAGGCAACGTGGGAGGAGGACGAGATGCCCATCCCTGACTATGACCTGCACAAGATGGCGTACTGGAAGCACAGGTAAATTGGGGAGGGGGGACAGAGCAGGGGGGGGGTCTGGGGACATGGGACCTGCACAAGATGGTCACTGGAAGCACAGGTTAATGGGGGGGGGAATAACATGGGGGGGTTATTGGGGGGTCTGGGGACATGGGACCTGTACAAGATGGTCATTGGAAGCACAGGTTAATTGGGGGGGGGGGGACACACAGACTGGGGGGTCTGGGGACGTGGGACCTGCACAAGATGGCTACTGGAAACACAGGTAAATGGGGAGGGGGGGGGGACAGAATGGGGGGGTCTGGGACATGGGAGCTGTACAAGATGGGTACTGGAAGCACAGGTAAATGGGGGGGGGGGAGAGAATGGGGGGGGTCTGGGGACATGAGACCTGCACAGGATGGCTACTGGAAGCACAGGTAAATGGGGGGGGGGGGAATAACATGGGGGGGATCTGGGGACATGGGAGCTGTACAAGATGGTGTACTGGAAGCACAGGTTAATGGAGAGGGGGGGCAGCAATATGGGTGGGGGTCTGGGGACATGGGACCTGCACAGGATGGGTACTGGAAACACAGGTTAATTTGGGGGGGGGGGGGGGGGCAACAATATGGGGGGGTGATTTGGGGGTGTGCTGGTGGGTTTGGGGACACCAAGGGGGAGGGGGACATAGGGAGGAACCTGCTGGAAGAGCCAGTGGGTTTGGGGGCAGCAGGGGGGTATTTGGGGGGTGGTCTCACATCCCCATGCCCCCCCATGTCCTCAGGGAGGTGTTCATGGGGGAGGACCCTGCGCAGCCCCGGCGCTACAAGAAGAAGAAGAAGGAGATGCCTGGGGATGGACCCCCGAGTCCCCCACCAACGATGTGAGCCCACCCTGACACCCCACCCCCCATGTCACCCCATGTCCCCCCCCGTGTCAACCCCCCCCCGTCACCCCATGTCCCCTTGGTCCCCCCAATAACACCATCCCCCTTCTCCCACCACCCCCTCTCCCCCATCCTCCAATACCCCCCTCACCCCCAATACCCCCCTCAACCCCCTCACTGCCCCCCCCATTGACAGCCCCCTCCCTTTACCCCCCCCTCCCTTTACCCCCATCACTGACCCCCCCTCCCTTTACCCCCTCTCACTGACAGCCCCCTCCCTTTACCCCCCCCTCCCTTTACCCCCCCCTCCCTTTACCCCCCCTCCCTTTACCCCCCCTCCCTTTACCCCCCTCCTCCCTTTACCCCCCCTCCCTTTACCCTCCCCCTCCCTTTACCCCCATCACTGACCCCCCCCTCCCTTTACCCCCCCCTCACTGACAGCCCCCTCCCTTTACCCCCCCTCCCTTTATCCCCCCCTCACTGACCCCCCCCTCCCTTTATCCCCCCCCCCATTGACAGCCCCCCCCACTAACCCCCCCTCCCTTTACCCCCCCCCCTTTACCCCGCCCACTAACCCCCCCTCCCTTTACCCCCCCCCCTTTACCCCCCCATCACTGACCCCCCCTCTCTTTACCCCCCCCTCCCTTTACCCCCCATCACTGACCCCCCCCTTTACCCCCCATCACTGACCCCCCCTTTACCCCCCATCACTGACCCCCCCTTTACCCCCCATCACTGACCCCCCCTCCCTTTACCCCCCATCACTGACCCCCCCTCCCTTTACCCCCCCATCACTGACCCCCCTCCCTTTATCCCCCCCCCACTGACCCCCCTTTTACCCCCCCCACTGACCCCCCTCCCTTTACCCCCCCTCCCTTTATCCCCCCTCCCTTTACCCCCCCTCCCTTTACCCCCCCTCCCTTTATCCCCCTTCCCTTTATCCCCCCTCCCTTTACCCCCCCCTCCCTTTACCCCCCCTCCCTTTACCCCCCCTCCCTTTATCCCCCCCTCCCTTATCCCCCCCTCCCTTTACCCTCCCCTCCCTTTCCCCCCTCCCTTTACGCCCCCTCCCTTTACCCCCCCCCTCCCTTTATCCCCTTCCCTTTATCCCCCCTCCCTTTACCCCCCCTCCCTTTACCCCCCCTCCCTTTACCCCCCCTCCCTTTATCCCCCCCTCCCTTTATCCCCCCTCCCTTTACCCTCCCCTCCCTTTCCCCCCTCCCTTTACGCCCCCTCCCTTTACCCCCCCCCTCCCTTTACCCCCCTCCCTTTATCCCCCCTCCCTTTACCCCCCCATCAATGACTGACCCCCCTCCCTTTACCCCCCATCACTGACCCCCCTCTCTTTACCCCCCCCCTCCCTTTACCCCCCCATCACTGACCCCCCCTCCCTTTACCCCCCCCCCTTTACCTCCCCCCTCCCTTTACCCCCATCACTGACCCCCCCTCCCTTTACCCCCCCTCCCTTTACCCCCCCTCAATCACTGACCCCTCCTTTTCCCCCCCCGCAGCCCACCGTGAAGTACGACTCGCAGCCCCGTTTCATCTCAGCCACGGGTGGCACGCTGCACCTCTACCAGCTGGAGGGCTCAACTGGCTGCGCTTCTCCTGGGCCCAGGGCACCGACACCATCCTGGCCGACGAGATGGGGCTGGGGAAGACCATACAGACCATCGTGTTCCTCTACTCCCTCTACAAGGAGGTGGGTCACACACCCACCCTGTCCTGGGATCCTTTTTGGGGGGGGGGTGGCCGTCACCATGTGTCCCACTGGCCCCATATCCCATCCTACATCCCCATATCCCCATCCTACATCCCCATATCCCCATCCTACATCCCCATATCCCCATCCTACATCCCCATATCCCCATCCTACATCCCCATATCCCCATCCTACGTCTCCATATCCCCATCACCACTGTCCCCATGTGTCCCACTGTCCCTATATCCCCATCTCATGTCCCCATCCCATGCCCCCATCATGTGTCCCACTGGCCCCATATCCCCATCCCATGTCCCCATATCCCCATGTGTCCCACTGTCCCCATATCCCCATCCTATGTCCCCATATCCCCATCCTACATCCCCATATCCCCATCACCACTGTCCCCGTGTGTCCCACTGTCCCTATATCCCCATCTCATGTCCCCATGTGTCCCACTGGCCACGTGTGTCCCACTGGCCCATATCCCCATCCCCTTGTCCCCATATCCCCATGTGTCCCACTGGCCCCATATCCCCATCCTACATCCCCATATCCCCATCCCAATGTCCCCATATCCCCATCCCATATCCCCATGTGTCCCAATGTCCCCATATCCCCATCTCATGTCCCCGTATCCCCATCCTACATCCCCATATCCCCATTCTATGTCTCCATATCCCCATCCCATGTCCCCACATGTCCCACTGTCCCCATACCCCACCCCACACGTCCCGCTGTCCCCCAGGGCCACACCAAGGGCCCGTTCCTCGTCAGCGCTCCGCTGTCCACCATCATCAACTGGGAGCGCGAGTTCCAGATGTGGGCGCCCGCG
>NW_028188985.1:37109-66407 GCF_054131305.1 Coturnix japonica
GGACACGGGACACAATGGGGACAGGGGTCACAATGGGGACATGGGGACACAATGGGGACATGGGGACACAATGGGGACATGGGGTCATCAATGGGGACATGGGGTCACAATGGGGACATGGGTCACAATGGGGACACGGGGTCACAATGGGGACATGGGGTTACAATGGGGACATGGGGACACAATGGGGACAGTGGGTTGGGATGGTGTCTGGGGCCATGGGACAGTCTGGGACAGCCAGACAGGGTGTGGATGGGGACGTATGAGGACAGACAGACAGGATGGGGTCACCTGGGGACACCCAGAGAGGACATGGGGACACTTGGGGACACTTGGGGACAGGAACACCAGGGATGGGCTGGGGCTGCCAGGGGCTGCCAGGGGTGTCCCCCCCCAAACCCCACGTGCTGGGGGACACCCAGGGACACAGGGACACCCATGGGTGCTATGGGACACCCAGGGACACAGTGGCCACCCGTGGGTGCTGGGGGTCCCCTAGGGACAGAGGGGACACCCATAGGTGCTGGGGGACACATCGGGACACAGGGGCCACCCGTGGGTGCTGGGGGTCCCCCAGCGATGCAGAGGACACCCATAGGTGCTGGGGGACACATAAGGACATAGGGGACACCCATAGGTGCTAGGGGTCCCCCAGGGACACCCATAGGTGCTGGGGGACACATAGGGACACAGGGTCACCCGTGTGTGCCCCCACCTGTGGTTGATGATGCGATGCACCGTCATCCACTCGGGTTTGATGCCGTAGCGGTAGAAGCGCTCCTCCATGCCGCCGTACAGGGGGTCCTGGCTGTGCCCCCTCTTGTCGCTCTTGGTGTCATCGTCCCCGGAGCCGTAATCCAGGGGGGGGGCTCGTCCATGTCGTTCTTGCGCTGGTAGTTGCGGTACATCACCAGGTGGAAGATCTCCAGCTGAGGAAGGAGGGGGGGAACAGAATGTGAGTGGGGGGGGGGGGCTCTGGGTGGTCCCACCCCCCCCCAGGTGGGTACAGGGGGTGACCCCTGTGCCATGTCCCCCCCAGGTCCCTGAGAACCCCCTAGTGCGGGTGTAGGGGTGTCCCCTATCCCTGAGCCCCCCCCAAAGGGTGGGCAAAGGGGTGGCCCTGACCCCAGGCTGGTGTCAAGGGTGTCCCCTACCCCTGAGGACCCCCAGGGTGGGCACAAGGGTGGCCGAGACCCCAAGGTGGGCATTGGGGCACCCCTGAGTCCCCCCATGTTGGTCACAGGGGCAGCCCCTGTCCTGAGCCCCCCCCAGGTTGGGGATAGCAGAGTCCCCTCCCCCTGAATACCCCCAGGTGGGCACGGGGGGGCCCTGACCCCAGGTTGGTCACAGGGACATCCCAAAGACCCCCAACATTGGTCATAGGAGTGTCCCCAACCCCCCAGGCCATGTCCCACCACCATCCCCATCCCATGTCCCATCCCCATCCCCAACCCCCCAGGCCATGTCCCATTGCTGCCCCCCTCCCTCCTGCCCTTTATGCCCCCCTCCCTCCTGCCCTTTCCCCCCTGCCCCCAATACCTGCAGCTCCTTGATCCACGAGCAGTGCCAGTAGGACAGTCCCACCCACTTGACGAAGAACTCCCTCTCGGATCGGCCCTGCAGCACTTTGGGGGGGACCCTCGGGGGGTCCCTCGGGGGGAGGCACGGCCACGGGGGGGGCGGCTCCCCCCACCGCCAGTACAGGATCTTCTGCACGCGGCCCTTCAGTACCGGGCACTGCGGGGACAGGGGGGTGGGGACCCTCCGTGTGGGGACAGACACAGCCCATGTCCCACCACAGCCATGACCCCATCCCACCCACCCATATCCTCATCCCCCCCATCCCACCCCAGCCATATCCCCATCCCACCCCAGCCATATCCCCATCCCCCCTAACCCCCCATCCATATCCCATCCCACCCCAGCCATATCCCCCCCATCCATATCCCCATCCCCCCACCCATATCCTCACCCCCCCCATCCCACCCCATCCATATCCCCATCCCACCCCAGCCATATCCCCCCACCCATATCCCCATCCCCCCCATCCCACCCCATCCATACCCCCATCCCACCCCAGCCATGTCCCCCATTCTACCTATCCCCCCCCATCCATGTCCCTATTCCCTTACCACCCCTTCCTACCTGTGTCCCCAACCCTTTCCATGTCCCATCCATGTCCCCATCCCGATCCTGTCCTAACCCATCCACATCCCCATCCATGTCCCCATCCCCATCCACGTCTTCATCCCATCCCCATCACCACCCACATCCCCATCCACGTCCCTGTCCCCATCCTTCCCCATCCACATCCCACCCCCACCTTTATCTTTGCCCCATCCACATCCTTGTCCTCATCCATGTCCCCATCCCTGTCCCCACTCCTATCCCATCCCCATCCCTGTCCATTCCTGTCCCATCCCAACCATGTCTCTGTCCCATCCCTGTCCCCACTCCTATCTCACCCCCATCCCCACTTCTATCCCATCCCCATCCCTGTCCCCACTTCTATCTCACCCCATCCCCATCCCTGTCCCCATCCCCATCTCCATTCCTATCCCATCCCTGTCCCCACTCCTATCCCATCCCCATCCCCGTCCCCATCCCTGTCCCCACTCCTATCTCACCCCATCCCCATCCATGTCCCATCCCTGTCCCCACTTCTATCCCATCCCATCCCCATTCCTATCCCATCCCTGTCCCCACTCCTGTCCCATCCCCATCCCTGTCCCATCCCCGTCTCCATTCCTATCCCATCCCCATCCCTGTCCCCACTTCTATCCCATCCCATCCCCACTCTTATCCCATCCCTGTCCCCACTCCTGTCCAATCCCCATCCATGTCCCTATCCCATCCCTGTCCCCACTCCTATCCCATCCCCAACCCATCCCCTGTCCCCATTCCTATCCCACCCCCATCCATGTCCCCACTCCTATCCATCCCCATCCCCACTTCTATCCCATCCCCATTCTTACCCCATCCCTGTCCCCACTCCTGTCCAAACCCCATCCCCATCCCTGTCCCATCCCTGTCTCCATTCCTATCCCATTCCTATCCCCACTCCTATCTCACCCCCATCCCCACTCCTATCCCATCCCCATCCCTGTCCCCACTTCTATCTCACCCCATCCCCATCCCTGTCCCATCCCTGTCTCCATTCCTATCCCATCCCTGTCTCCATTCCTATCCCATCCCTGTCCCCACTCCTATCCCATCCCCATCCATGTCCCTACTCTTATCCCATCCCCATCCATGTCCCTACTCCTATCCCATCCTCATCCCTGTCCCACTTCTATCCCATCCCCATCCCCACTCTTATCCCATCCCTGTCCCCACTCCTGTCCCATCTCCATCCATGTCCCTGTCCCATCCCTGTCCCCACTCCTATCTCACCCCCATCCCCATTTTCTGTCCCATCCCCACTCTATCCCATCCCCATCCCTGTTCCCACTCCTGTCCCATCTCCATCCCTGTCCCATCCCCATCCCTGTCCCCACTTCTATCCCACCCCATCCCCATCCCTGTCCCATTCCCATCCCTATCCTGTCCCTACTCCTATCCCACCCCCATCCCTGTCCCATCTCCATCCCTGTCCCCACTCCTATCCCATCTCCATCCCCATCCCTGTCCCCACTCCTATCCCATCCCCATCCCTGTCCCTACTCCCATCCCTGTCCCATCCCTGTCCCCACTCCTATCCCACCCCATCCCCATCCCCCCACACTCCCACCCCCCATTTCCCCCCCCATCTCACGGTGCATCTGGGGCAGAGCCATTCCCCGTTGGGGACCTCAGGCAGGGGGGGTTGAGGCAGTGGATGTGGTATGAGGAGATGCAGGCGTCGCAGCAGAGCAGCTCCCCGCCGTCCTTGCACACGCGGCAGTACTCCATGTGATCGTCCTCCTCCTCCTTCTCACCTTCCTCCTCCAGCTCCTCCTCGTACTCCTCCTCCTCCTCCTTCGCCTCCCACTGCACCCCCTCCTTCTCCTGGGGGCACGGGGGGGGTCAGGGTGGGGGGCAGGGGTCCCCATGGCCTTCTCAAGGGGCCCAAAAGCCTCTTGGGGGCACCCCCAGGGACCCCAAACCCATCCCAGCCCCCACCATAGGGATCCCAAAACCCCCTCAGGGACCACAAAACCCTCATAAGGACCCCAAAATCCATCCCAGCCCTGCCCTAGGAATGCAAAAACCCCCCAAAGGACCCCAAACCCATCCCAGCCCCCACCATAGAAATCCCAAAACCCCCCCAGGGACCCCAAAACCCTCTTAAAGACCCCAAACCCATTTCAGCCCCCATCCTGGGAATCATAAAACTCAAACTTCCCCCTCGGGACCCCCTTATGGACCCTCAAAACCTCCTTAGGGACCCCCCAGTGTCCTCAAATACACCCAGATTCACCCTGGACACCCCCAGGGACCCCAAACGCCCCCAGTCAATGGAGAGACCCCCTCAGGGACCCCCAATTCCCCCCAGTCAATGGAGAGACCCCCTCAGGGACCCCAAAACTCCCCCCAGGAACTTCAAACCTCCTCAGGGACCCCCCTAAGTGTCCTCAAACACTCCCAATGTCCCCCTAGACACCCCCCAGAAGCCCCCAGGGACCCCAACCCCCCCCAAGTCAATAGAGAGACCCCCTCAGGGACCCCCAAACTCCCCCCAAGACCCTCAAACCTCCTCAGGGACCCTCCCAATGTCCCCCTAGACACCCCCCAACAACCCCCAGGGACCCCAACCCCCCCCAAGTCAATGGAGAGACCCCCCCAGGGACCCCCAAACTCCCCCCAGGACCCTCAAACCTCCTCAGGGACCCCCCTAAGTGTCCTCAACCCCCCCCATGCCTCCACCTACACAGTGGGGGCAGCTCCATCGCCCCTCGGGCGCGCGGTCGAGCTCGGGGTCGAGGCAGACGAGGTGGTAGGCGCGGGGGCACGTGTCGCACAGGATGATCTCCCCCCCCTGCTGACACACCTCGCAGTAATCCTGGTGGTCCGTCTCGTAGCCATCACCGTCCTCCTCCGGACCTGGTCCTGTATAGAGAGCAATGAGCGCTGACACTGCGGCCATGGGGGTGGGGGGATATCGGGGGGCAATGGGGACAGCAGGGGGATGTGGGGACAGGAGGGGGATGTGGGGGGTGATGAGGAGAGGAGGGGGACATGGGGATGGGAGGGGGATATGGGGGGGATAATGAGGAGAGGGGGGACATGGGGACAGGAGGGGGATATGGGGATGGGGGCTATAGGGACGGGGGGGATATGGGGATGGGGGGCTATAGGGACGGGGGGGGACATGAGGATGGAGGTGATGAGGACAGGAGGGGGACATGGGGACAGGAGGGGGACATGGGGATGGGGGCTAATGAGAAGGGGGACATGGGGACAGGAAGGATGGGGACAAGAGGGGGATATGGGGATGGGAGGGGGATATGGGGATGGGGGGTAATGAGGAGAGAAGGGGGACATGGGGACAGGAGGGGGATATGGGGATGGGGGGCTATAGGGACGGGGGGGGACATGGGGATGAGGGGGCTATAGGGACGGGGGGGATATGGGGATGGGGGGTGATGGGGACAGGAGGGGGATATGGGGATGGGGGGCTATAGGGACGGGGGGGATATGGGGATGGGGGGTGATGGGGACAGGGGGGACATGGGGATGGGGGGTGATGGGGTCAGGATAGGGACATGGGGATGGGGGGTAATGAGAAGGGGGACATGGGGACAGGAGGGGGATATGGGGATGGGGGGTAATGAGAAGGGGGACATGGGGACAGGAGGGGGATATGGGGATGGGGGGCTATAGGGACTGGGGGGGATATGGGGATGGGGGCTATAGGGACAGGGGGGGACATGGGGATGGGGGGTGATGGGGACAGGAGGGGGATATGGGGACAGGAGGGGGGATGTGGGGATGGGGGGTGATGAGGAGAGGAGGGGGACATGGGGATGGGTGGGGACATAAGGACACAGGGGGACATGGGGACAGCCTGGGACTAGGCCAGAGGGCACAGACCCCCCCCCCAGGGGTCTGCCCCTGATCTAAGCCAGGATTGCAAGTAACACCACAATGGGGGGGGATGGAGAAGGGGGGACAAAGCAGGGAGGTGACATTGGGTTTGGGGACCCCCAGGGGGTGCTCACCATGTCCGGGCACAGCAGCCGCCCCAGCAGGACCACGATCTCTATTGAGGACAGTGCAGGGAACTGCGAGGAGAGATGGAGACCTGAGCTGAGGACCCCAAGGAGGGGGGACCCACAAGGAGGGGGACAGCGAGGACCCCAAGGAGGGGGGACCCCCAAGGAGGGGGATGGTGAGGACCCAAAGATGGGGGGACTGTGAGGACCCCAAGGAGGGGGGACATAGAGGACCCCAAGGAGGGGGACAGCAAGGACCCCAAGGAGGGGGGACAGCAAGGACCCAAAGATGGGGGGGCATAGAAAACCCCAAGGAGGGGGACAGGGAGGACCCCAAGGTGGGGGGACAGCGAGGACCCCAACATGGGGGACAGCGAGGACCCAAAGATGGGGGGACATAGAGGACCCCAAGGAGGGGGACAGGGAGGACCCCAAGCAGGGGGGAAAGCGAGGACCCCAAGGAGGGGGGCAGTGAGGACCCCAACATGGGGGACAGCGAGGACCCCAACATGGGGGGACATAGAAAACCCCAAGGAGGGGGGTCTCTGGGGGTGGGGGTCTCTGGGGTGGGGGTCTCTGGGGGTGGGGTCTCTGGGGGTGGGGGTCTCTGGGGTGGGGTCTCTGGGGGTGGGGGTCTCTGGGGGTGGGGGTCTCTGGGGGTGGGGGTCTCTGGGGGTGGGGTCTCTGGGGGTGGGGGTCTCTGGGGGTGGGGGTCTCTGGGGGGGGGGTCTCTGGGGGTGGGGGTCTCTGGGGGTGGGGGGTCTCTGGGGGTGGGGTCTCTGGGGGTGGGGTCTCTGGGGAGGGGGGTCTCTGGGGTGGGGTCTCTGGGGGTGGGGGTCTCTGGGGTGGGGGTCTCTGGGGTGGGGGTCTCTGGGGGTGGGGGTCTCTGGGGTGGGGGTCTCTGGGGGTGGGGGTCTCTGGGGGTGGGGGTCTCTGGGGGTGGGGGGTCTCTGGGGGTGGGGGTCCCTGGGGGTGGGGTCTCTGGGGGGGGGGGTCTCTGGGGGGGGGGGTCTCTGGGGGGGGGGGTCTCTGGGGGGGGGGGTCTCTGGGGGGGGGGTCTCTGGGGGTGGGGGTCTCTGGGGGTGGGGGTCTCTGGGGGTGGGGGTCTCTGGGTGGGGGTCTCTGGGGGTGGGGGTCTCTGGGGGTGGGGGTCTCTGGGGGTGGGGTCTCTGGGGGTGGGGTCTCTGGGGGTGATGGTCTCTGGGGTGGGGTCTCTGGGTGGGGGTCTCTGGGGGTGGGGGTCTCTGGGGGTGGGGGTCTCTGGGGTTGGGAGTCTCTGGGGTTGGGGTCTCTGGGGTGGGGGTCTCTGGGGGTGGGGGTCTCACCCTTCTTCTTCTTACGCCCAGGCCGGCCCCGTTTCAGTTTCTTGATGCGGCCCGACGGGTCGGAGCGGGCGGACGCGCTGTGGACGCTGGAGCTCTCGGCGTCTGACTCCTCCTCAGCCTCAGCAGCGTCATCACTCTGTGGTAGGGGGTGGGATTGGGGGGGGGTCAGGGGGGATGGGATGGGGGGGGATAGGGATGAGGGGATACAGGGGGATATGGGGATACAGGGGGATATGGGGATGAAAAGACACGGGGATGAGGGGATATGGGGGGACACGGGGAGCAGGGGATATGGGGATACAGGGGGACATGGGGATGAGAGGATACGGGGACAGGGGGATATGGGGACATGGGGATATGGGGACAAGGGGACACAAGGACAGGGGGATATGGGGACATGGGGACACAAGGACAGGGGGATATGGGGACATGGGGACACAAGGATGGGGGGATATGGGGACAGGGGGATATGGGGACAAGGGGACACAAGGACAGGGGGATATGGGGACAAGGGGATATGGGGACATGGGGACACAAGGACAGGGGAATATGGGGACAGGGGGATACGGGGACAAGGGGATATGGGGACAAGGGGACACAAGGACAGGGGGATATGGGGACAAGGGGACACAAGGACAGGGGGATATGGGGACAAGGGGACACAAGGACAGGGGGATATGGGGACAGGGGGATATGGGGACAGGGGGACACAAGGGCAGGGGGACACAAGGGCAGGGGGACACAAGGGCAGGGGGATATGGGGACAGGGGGATATGGGGACACAAGGACAGGGGGATATGGGGACAGGGGGACACCAGGACAGGGGGATATGGGGACAGGGGGATATGGGGACAAGGGGGACACAAGGACAGGGGGATATGGGGACAGGGGGATATGGGGACAAGGGGGACACAAGGACAGGGGGATATGGGGACAAGGGGGACACAAGGACAGGGGGATATGGGGACAGGGGGATATGGGGACAAGGGGATATGGGGACAAGGGGATATGGGGACAAGGGGACACAAGGACAGGGGGATATGGGGACAAGGGGATATGGGGACAAGGGGATATGGGGACAAGGGGATATGGGGACAGGGGGACACAAGGACAGGGGGACACAAGGACAGGGGGACACAAGGACAGGGGGATATGGGGACAAGGGGATATGGGGGCAATGGGGATATGGGGGCAATGGGGGGCTCCTCACCGAGCTGCTCTTCTTGCGTTTGCCGCCGATGACGCCCAGTTTGATCTTGAGCGGCGCCATCTTCTTCCCCTTCATCTTCCTCTTCAGCTCCGGCACCCGCGGGCTCTTACTGCGCTTCTTATGGCCGGGACCTGGGGGGAAAGTAATGGGGTCTTATGGGGTCTGTGCATGGGGTCCTCACCTCAATGGGATCTCATGGGGTCTGTGCCCCCACAGCAATGGGGTCTCATGGGGTCTGTGCCCCCACATCAATGGGATCCCACGGGGTCTGTATACTCTGACCCCACATCAATGGGATCTCATGGGGTCTGTATATGCTGACCCCACATCAATGGGGTCTCATGGGGTCTGTATACTCTGACCCCACATCAATAGGGTCTCATGGGGTCTGTGCCCCCACATCAATGGGATCCCACAGGGTCTGTATACTCTGACCCCACATCAGTGGGGTCTCATGGGGTCTGTGTCCCCACATCAATGGGATCCCATGGGGTCTGTATACTCTGACCCCACATCAATGGGATCCCATGGGGTCTGTACACACTGACCCCACATCAATGGGGTCTCATGGGGTCTGTATACTCTGACCCCACATCAATGGGGTCTCATGGGGTCTGTACACACTGACCCCACATCAATGGGGTCTCACATGGTCTGTATATGCTGACCCCACATCAATGGGGTCTCATGGGGTCTGTGTCCCCACATCAATGGGATCTGTACACACTGACCCCACATCAATGGGATCTCATGGGTCTGTGTCCCCACATCAATGGGAGCTCATGGGGTCTGTGTCCCCACATCAATGGGATCCCATGGGGTCTGTATACCCTGACCCCACATCAATGGGGTCTCACGCGATCCCTGCCCCCCACCTTTGCCCTCCTTGGTGGTCCCTGCCCCCCACCTTTGCCCTCCTTGGTGGTCCCTGCCCCCCACCTTTGCCCTCCTTGGTGGTCTCTGCCCCCCACCTTTGCCCTCCTTGGTCTTGGCCTTTCTCAATGGTGCTGGTGGTGCCTCGGGGGCCACGGCGGCGACGGCGGCCGACACTTGTTCGGCTACAGCGGCGGCAGCGGCGGCGGCGGCGGCGGCCACGGCGGCAGCGGAGCCTTTGAAGGGGTTGTTGGCGCTGAACTCGCGCCACTTGGCGCCCAGGATGGTCATCATCTTGGACATGGGGATCTTGGGGTTCTTCTTGGCGATCAGCGGCCTAAGGTGGGAGGCAGCGAGGATGGGACCCCACTATGGGGATCCTAAAGGACCCCTGGGGGCCTGAAACCCACCCATGGGGCGACTAAAGGACCTGCAACCCATCCATGGGGCTTCTAAAGGACCCCTGGGGGCCCTGCAACCCTATGGGGATTCTAAAGGACCTGCAGCCCCCCTATGGGGATTCTGAAGGACCCATGGGGCCCTGCAACCCTATGGGGATTCTGAAGGACCCCTGGGGGCCTGCAACCCTATGGGGATTCTAAAGGACCCATGGGGGCCCTGCAACCCTATGGGGATTCTAAAGGACCCCTGGGGGGCCTGCAACCCTATGGGGATTCTAAAGGACCCCTGGGGGCCATGCAACCCTATGGGGATTCTGAAGGACCCATGGGGGCCTGAAACCCTATGGGGATTCTGAAGGACCCCTGGGGGCCATGCAACCCTATGGGGATTCTAAAGGACCCATGGGGGCCTGAAACCCTATGGGGATTCTGAAGGACCCATGGGGGCCCTGCAACCCTATGGGGATTCTGAAGGACCCCTGGGGGCCATGCAACCCTATGGGAATTCTGAAGGACCCATGGGGGCCCTGCAACCCTATGGGGATTCTAAAGGACCCATGGGGGCCTGAAACCCTATGGGGATTCTAAAGGACCCATGGGGGCCCTGAAACCCACCCATGGGATTCTAAAGGACCTGCAACCCACCCATGGGATCCTAAAGGACCCCTGGGGCCCTGCAACCCACCCATAGGATTCTAAAGGACCCATGGGGGCCTGCAACCCTATGGGGATTCTAAAGGACCTGCAGCCCCCCTATGGGGATTCTAAAGGACCCATGGGGGCCATGCAACCCAATGGGGATTCTAAAGGACCCATGGGGGCCTGAAACCCACCCATGGGGTGACTAAAGGACCTGCAACCCATCCATGGGGCTTCTAAAGGACCCCTTGGGGCCCTGCAACCCTATGGGGATTCTGAAGGACCCCTGGGGGCCATGCAACCCTATGGGGATTCTAAAGGACCCATGGGGGCCCTGCAACCCTATGGGGATTCTAAAGGACCCCTGGGGGCCATGCAACCCTATGGGGATTCTGAAGGACCCCTGGGGGCCTGCAGCCCACCCATAGGATTCTAAAGGACGTGCAACCCACTCATAGGATTCTAAAGGACCCCTGGGGGCCTGCAACCCACCCATAGGATTCTAAAGGACCTGCAACCCACCCATGGGGATTCTAAAGGACCTGCAGCCCACCCATGGGATTCTAAAGGACCCCTGGGGGGCCCTGCAGCATCCCAAGGTGCACCCAGGGAGCACTAAGGGGACCCAGAGCACCCCAAGGTATCCCCAAAGCACCCCAAGAGGCCTTCAATGTACCCCAAGGCACCCCCAATGCCCTCAATGTACCCCAGAGCACCCCAAGGCACCCCCAAAGCACCCCAAGGTATCCCCAAAGCACCCCAAGAGGACTTCAATGTACCCCAAGGCATCCCCAATGCCCTCAATGTACCCCAAAGCACCCCCAAAGCAACCCAAAGTATGCCTAGAGCACCCAATGGTACCCCCAAGGCACACCAAGGTACCCCCAAAGCACCCCAAGGAGCCTCCAGCTGCCCTCAATGTACCCCAAGGCACCCCCAAAGCACCCCAAGGTGCCTTCAGCTGCCCTCAATGAACCCCAAGGCAACCCCAGAGCACCCCAAAGTACACCCAGAGCACCCCATGGCACCCCCAAAGCACCCCAAGGAGCCTCCAGCTGCCCTCAATGTACCCCAAGACACCCCCAAAGCACCTAAATGTATGCCCAGAGCACCCCAAGGAGCCCCCAAAGCACCCCAAGGAGCCTCCAGCTGCCCTCAATGTACCCCAAGGTACCCCCAAAGCACCCCAAGAGGCCTTCAATGTACCCAAAGGCACCCCCAAAGCACCCCAAAGCACCCAAAGGTATGCCCAAAGCACCCCAAGGGGCCTTCAGCTGCCATCAATGTACCCCAAGG
Source organism: Coturnix japonica (assembly GCF_054131305.1). Taxonomy (NCBI): domain Eukaryota; kingdom Metazoa; phylum Chordata; class Aves; order Galliformes; family Phasianidae; genus Coturnix; species Coturnix japonica. The sequence continues at coordinate 48,988 of NW_028188985.1, forward strand.
CACCCCCAAAGTGTCCCACTGAGCCCCCAGAGCACCCCAAGGGGCTTTCAGCTGCCCTCAATGTACCCTAGAGCACCCCAAGGCACCCCCAAAGCACCCCAAGGGGCCTTCAGCTGCCATCAACGTACCCCAGAGCACTCCAAGAGGCCTTCAGCTGCCCTCAATGAACCCCAAAGCACCCCAGAGCACCCCAAGGCACCCCCAAAGTGTCCCACTGAGCCCCCAAAGCACCCCAAGGTGCCTTCAGCAGCCCTCAATGTACCCCAAGGTGACCCCAAAGCACCCCAAGGTGCCTTCAGCTGCCCTCAATGTACCCCAGAGCACCCCAAGACACCCCCAAAGCACCCCTAGGTGCCTTCAGCAGCCCCCCATCCCCCCCACTGACCTCATGAACTGGCTGAATGCTTTGTAGTTGGTGAGTGTGTGATAGTCCTCCTCGGTGAAGATGTGATCCACGTCCTCCAGCCCCCAGGCTCCCAGCAGCTGAGCCGACGACTTCTGCTCCACTGGCTGCATCCGAACAAGGACAGCGAGGTCAGGGTGGGGGTGTGGGGACCCTTAGATGCACCAGGACCCCCCACCATAGGCACCAGGACCCCCCATAGGGACAGCAAGGTCAGGGTGGGGGTGTGGGGACCCCCAGATGCACCAGGACCCCCCACCATAGGCACCAGGACCCCCCATAGGGACAGCAAGGTCAGGGTGGGGGTGTGGGGACCCTCAGATGCACCAGGACCCCCCACCATAGGCACCAGGACCCCCCCATAGGGACAGCGAGGTCAGGGTGGGGGTGTAGGGACCCCCAGCTCCACCAGGACCCCCCTGAGCCCCAATACAGGCATAGGGACCCCCCCATGGGGACAGCAAGGTCAGGTTGGGGGTGTGGGGACCCCCAGATGCACCAGGACCCCCCACCATAGGCACCAGGACCCCCCCATAGGGACAGCGAGGTCAGGGTGGGGGTGTGGGGACCCCCAGCTCCACCAGGACCCCCCAGAGCCCCAATACAGGCATAGGGACCCCCCCATGGGGACAGCAAGGTCAGGGTGGGTGTGTGGGGACCCTCAGATGCACCTGGACCCCCACCATAGGCACCAGGACCCCCCCATGGGGACAGCAAGGTCAGGGTGGGTGTGTGGGGACCCCCACTGCACCAGGACCCCCAATGAGCCCCAATACAGGGTCAGGAAGGTCAGGGTGGGTGTGTGGGGACCCTCAGATGCACCAGGACCCCCACCATAGGCACCAGGACCCCCCCATGGGGACAGCGAGGTCAGGGTGGGGGTGTGGGGACCCCCAGCTGCACCAGGACCCCCCTGAGCCCCAATACAGGCATAGAGACCCCCCTCAATAGGGTCAGGAAGGTCAGGATGGGGGTGTAGGGACCCCCAGATGCACCTGGACCCCCACCATAGGCACCAGGACCCCCCCATGGGGACAGCAAGGTCAGGGTGGGTGTGTGGGGACCCCCAGCTCCACCAGGACCCCCCTCAGCCCCAATGAGCCCCAATACAGGGTCAGGAAGGTGAAAGCGGGTGTGTGGGGACCCCCAGCTGCACCAGGACCCCCATGAGCCCCAATACAGGCACCAGGACCCCCCCCAGGCCGTACCTTCACCTTCTGCCCCCCCTCCTCGTCCATCTTTTTCCTCCTCTTGGTTTTCTTCTCCTTCTTCTCCCTGTGCTTCCTCCTCTTCTTTTTGGCCACGCCGCCGTAGTCGCTGCCGCCGCTCTCTGATTTCTCCCTGTACTCGTCGCGCTCCGACTCGAACTCATCCTCACTCACCTGCGTCAGCACAGACCCCCCCCCAACCCATGTCTATGGCACCACAAAGACCCCCAGGTCACATCGAGACCCACAGCCTCGTCTGTCACCCCCTTATGACACACTGAGACCCCCATCTGCCACCCCAAGATCCCATCTGTCACCCCAAGACTCCAATGTGTCACCCCAAGACCCCCATGTGTCACCCTAAGACCCCTATGTGTCACCCTAAGACCCTCTCTGTCACCCCCAGACCCTAACACGTCAACCTGAGACCCCCATATATCACCCCAAGACCCCCATGTGTCACCCCAAGACCCCCATGTGTCACCCCAAGACCCTAACATGTCCATCTGAGACCCCATTTATCTCCCCAAGACCCCCATGTGCCACCCTAAGACCCCTATGTGTCACCCCAAGACCCCCATGTGTCACCCTAAGACCCTCTCTGTCACCCCCAGACCCTAACATGTCATCCTGAGACCCCCCATGTGTCACCCCAAGACCCTACGTGTCATCCTAAGACCCCCATGTGTCACCCCAAGACCCCCATATATCACCCCAAGACCCCCACGTGTCACCCCAAGACCCCCATGTGCCACCCCAAGCCGTACCCCCATGTGTCACCCCAAGACCCTCTCTGTCATCCCAAGACTCCAATGTGTCATCCTAAGACCCTCTCTGTCACCCCCAGACCCTAACATGCCACCATAAGACCCCCACACGTCACCCTAAGGATCCTCTATGTCACCCCCAGACCCCCACGTGTCACCCTAAGACCCTCTGTGTCACCCCCAAACCCTGAGATGCCACTGTAAGACCCCCATATGTCACCCTAAGACCCTCTTGGTCACCCCCAGACCCTAACATGCCACCCTAAGACCCCCACACATCACCCTAAGATCCTCTATGTCACACCAAGACCCCCATATGTCACCCTAAGACCCTCTTGGTCACCCCCAGACCCCCATGTGTTACCCCAAGACCCCCATGTGTCACCCCCAGACCTTAACATGTCATCCTGAGACCCCATGTGCCACCCTAAGACCCTCTCTATTACCCCCAGACCCTGAGATGCCACTGTAAGACCCCCATATGTCACCCTAAGACCCTCTTGGTCACCTCCAGACCCTAACATGCCACCATAAGACCCCCACACGTCACCCTAAGGATCCTCTATGTCACCCCCAGACCCCCATGTGTCACCCCCAGACCCCCATGTGTCACCCTAAGACCCTCTTGGTCACCTCCAGGCCCCCCATATGTCACCATAAGACCCCCTCTGTCACCCCCAGACCCCTGAGATGCCACCATAAGACCCCCGCGTGTCACCCCAAGCCCCCCACCCCTGATGCAGTGCCGTCCCATCACCCCATTGAGTTGGCAGCCCCCATCCCCAGGTTTGGGGGGGTCACCCACCAATTTTTTCCTTTTCCGGGGTTTTCCAGGCTTGTTTTCCTTTTGCTTCCTTGGTCCCCGTTTCTTCTTCTTCACCCCCAAAGCTCCCTCCAGGCCACGCAGCAGCTCCTCATCAGCATCTATGGGGACATAGACATGTGATATAGGCACTGATAAAGGCAGTTTTTCCCCCACTTTGCCCCTTTTCAGGGTGGAAAAAGGGCTCAGAGATGGTTTTTCTTTTCCTTTTTAGGCCGTTTCTTAACCCAAAAGGAGCCTCTGGTGAAGGTAAAGGGGAAAACACAGCAGATTGAGGGTCAAATACGTATAGAAAGGAAAGCACTGACTGCAAAGGGGGACAAAAAGAAGCTGAAAAGTGGCATTTTGGGCCATTTCCCCCCATTTGCAGGAAGGCTGAAGGTGCCACTTTGTTTCATGGCAGCAAAAATGAGTGAAACATCATCCAAAATGGCCAAAACTGGGCCAAAAATGGCACCAAATGGCACCAAAATCCACCAGAATGGCACTAAATTGCACCAAAATCCACCAGAATGGCACTAAATGGCACCAAAATCTGCCAGAATGGCACTAAATTGCACCAAAATCTGCCAGAATGGCACCAAAATCCACCAGAATGGCACCAAATGGCACCAAAATCCACCAGAATGGCACCAAATGGCACCAAAATCCACCAGAATCCACCAGAATGGCACCAAAATCCGCCAGAATGGCACCAAAATCCGCCAGAATGGCACCAAAATCCGCCAGAATGGCACCAAAATCCGCCAGAATGGCACCAAAATCCGCCAGAATGGCACCAAAATCCGCCAGAATGGCACCAAATGGCACCAAAATCCACCAGAATGGCACCAAATGGCATCAAATCTTTGTGGAAAAGCAGCAAAACGGCACCAAAACAGCCCCAAAATGGTACAAATAATGGCAAAAAGCATCAAAATGCCACAATAAAATGCCAGATCCCCACCAAAAATCATCGTAACGCCACCAAAATGGACCCACATGGCACCAAAATTCACCCAAAAGTGCCAAAACTCTGCCAAAAAGTGCTGAGATGGCACCAAAAAGGGCCAAAGCAGCAGCAGAAAGTGGCCAGATGGCACCAAAAGCCACCAAAGCTTCAGCAAAGATTGACAGAACGTCACCAAAAAACACCAAAACGCCACAAAAGTCACCAAAACACCATTAAAAAGCACCAAAATCCCACCAAAAATCGTCCAAATGGCACCAAAGATGACAGAAATCCCAGGGAAAAGTGGTAAAGCAGCACCAAAAAGCACCAAAACGCCCCCAAAATGAACCCCAGCTTCACCAAAAAGCACCAAAACACCGGCCCAAATTGACCAAATGACCCCAAAAATGACTAAAACAGCCCCAAAAATTAGCAATGTCTCACCAAAAAGCAGCAAAAGATCATAAGAAAGCACCGAAACGCCACCAAAATGTGCCCAAGTGCCACCAAAAAGCATCAAAATGCCACTAAAAATGACCAAAATCCCACCAAAAATTGACCAAAATCCCACCAAAAACCTGTAAACCACCATGAAAAATCACAGCGCTTCAACTAAAAGCATCAAAATACCATGAAAAAGGGCCAAAATAACACCAAAAGTGCCCAAATTGCACCAAAACAGCATAAAAAGGGCTCGAATAGCACCAAAAAGCACCAAAATACCATGAAAAATGTCCAAATGGCACCAAAAAGCATCAAAACAGCATAAAAAGGGCCCAAATGGCACCAAAAAGTACCAGAACAACATTAAAAGTGCCCAAATGGCACCAAACCAGCACTAAAAGGTGCCCAAATGACACCAAAAAGTACCAAAATAGCAGAAAAAGGGCCCAAATAGCATCAAAAAGCACCAAAAGACCATGAAAAATTGCCCAAATGGCACCAAAAAGCACCAAACCAGCACTAAAAGGTGCCCAAATGACACCAAAAAGTACCAAATCTGCACCAAAACTGCCCCAAAGCCACCAAAAAGCACCAAAATAGCAGAAAAAGTGCCCAAATTGCATCAAAAAGCACCAAAATGCCATGAAAAAAAATACTTGAATGGCACCAAAAAGCACCAAATCTGCACCAAAAAGTGCCCAAATGGCACCAAAAAACACCAAAATACCATGAAAAAAATACGTGAATGGCACCAAAAAGCACCAAATCTGCACCAAAACTGCACCAAAAAGTGCCCAAATGGCACCAAAAAGCACCAAATCTGCACCAAAAAGTGCCCGAATGGCACCAAATCAGCACAAAAAGGGCCACAGGCTCCAGCAGTGCCACATCCCAGCCTTGTTTTGGGGTGAAATCTCGTTGTTTTGGGGTGAAATCCCGTTGTTTTGGGGTGAAATCCCATTGTTTGGGGTGAAATCCCGTTGTTTTGGGGTGAAATCCCCTTGTTTTGGGGTGAAATCTCGTTGTTTTGGGGTGAAATCCCATTGTTTTGGGGTGAAATCCCATTGTTTGGGGTGAAATCCCGTTGTTTTGGGGTGAAATCCCATTGTTTTGGGGTGAAATCCCATCGTTTTGGGGTGAAATCTCGTTGTTTTGGGGTGAAATCCCGTTGTTTTGGGGTGAAATCCCATTGTTTTGGGGTGAAATCTCGTTGTTTTGGGGTGAAATCTCGTTGTTTTGGGGTGAAATCCCATTGTTTTGGGGTGAAATCTCGTTGTTTTGGGGTGAAATCCCATTGTTTTGGGGTGAAATCTCGTTGTTTTGGGGTGAAATCTCATTGTTTTGGGGTGAAATCCCATTGTTTTGGGGTGAAATCCCGTTGTTTTGGGGTGAAATCCCATTGTTTGGGGTGAAATCCCATCGTTTTGGGGTGAAATCCCATCGTTTTGGGGTGAAATCCCGTTGTTTTGGGGTGAAATCCCATTGTTTTGGGGTGAAATCCCATCGTTTTGGGGTGAAATCCCGTCGTTTTGGGGTGAAATCTCATTGTTTTGGGGTGAAATCCCCTTGTTTTGGGGTGAAATCCCATTGTTTTGGGGTGAAATCTCGTTGTTTTGGGGTGAAATCCCATCGTTTTGGGGTTAAATCCCGTTGTTTTGGGGTGACATCCCATCGTTTTGGGGTGAAATCTCGTTGTTTTGGGGTGAAATCTCGTTGTTTTGGGGTGAAATCTCGTTGTTTTGGGGTGAAATCCCATTGTTTTGGGGTGAAATCTCGTTGTTTTGGGGTGAAATCCCATTGTTTTGGGGTGAAATCTCGTTGTTTTGGGGTGAAATCTCATTGTTTTGGGGTGAAATCCCATTGTTTTGGGGTGAAATCCCGTTGTTTTGGGGTGAAATCCCATTGTTTGGGGTGAAATCCCATCGTTTTGGGGTGAAATCCCATCGTTTTGGGGTGAAATCCCGTTGTTTTGGGGTGAAATCCCATCGTTTTGGGGTGAAATCCCGTCGTTTTGGGGTGAAATCTCATTGTTTTGGGGTGAAATCCCATTGTTTTGAGGTGAAATCCCATTGTTTGGGGTGAAATCTCATTGTTTTGGGGTGAAATCCCGTCGTTTTGGGGTGAAATCCCATCGTTTTGGGGTGAAATCCCCTTGTTTTGGGGTGAAATCCCATTGTTTTGGGATGAAATCCCATTGTTTTGGGGTGAAATCCCATTGTTTTGGGTTCTCTGGCGATGCAGTGACCCAGGAGCTTCGTTAGCAGCTCCGAGTCATTAAGCAATTAGCAGATGAGATCGAGCCAAGCTCATACAGCCCCATAATCCCCATGGAAATGGCTCATTGAGGGGTTTTTGCCCCAAAATGTGGGGCTGGGGGAGCACCACAAACCCCATTTTGCCCTTTTTTGCCCCAAAACCACAGTGGGATGAGGAGCAATGAGTGACCCCTCCGTCACCCATCCACAATGAGCACAGACACGTTTTCCCCTTTTTTTGACCCAAAATCAGCAGCTGTCACAGCAGAGGGGGGGGAGGAAGGGCAGATTGGGGACAAAAGGGTGGAAAAAGGGCAAAACTGGGGTGGAAAAGGGCAAAATTGGGGTGGAAAAAGGGCAAAATTGGGGTGGAAAAAGGGCAAAATTGGGGTGGAAAAAGGGCAAAATTGGGGTGGAAAAAGGGCAAAATTGGGGTGGAAAAAGGGCAAAATTGGGGTGGAAAAAGGGCAAAATTGGGGTGGAAAAAGGGCAAAATTGGGGTGGAAAAGGGGCAAAATTGGGGTGGAAAAGGGGCAAAATTGGGGTGGAAAAGGGGCAAAATTGGGGTGGAAAAGGGGCAAAATTGGGGTGGAAAAGGGGCAAAATTGGGGTGGAAAAGGGGCAAAATTGGGGTGGAAAAGGGGCAAAATTGGGGTGGAAAAAGGGGCAAAAATGGTGTGGAAAAAGGGGCAAAAATGGTGTGGAAAAAGGGCAAAATTGGGGTGGAAAAGGGGCAAAATTGGGGTGGAAAAAGGGCAAAATTGGGGGGGAAAAAGGGCAAAATTGGGGTGGAAAAAGGGCAAAATTGGGGTGGAAAAAGGGCAAAATTGGGGTGGAAAAGGGGCAAAATTGGGGTGGAAAAGGGGCAAAATTGGGGTGGAAAAGGGGCAAAATTGGGGTGGAAAAGGGGCAAAATCGGGGTGGAAAAGGGGCAAAATTGGGGTGGAAAAGGGGCAAAATTGGGGTAGAAAAGGGGCAAAATTGGGGTGGAAAAGGGGCAAAATTGGGGTGGAAAAAGGGCAAAATTGGGGTGGAAAAGGGGCAAAATTGGGGTGGAAAATGGGACTAATTGGATGAAAATGGATCAAAATGGGGCAGAAAAGGAGACGCCAGGGTGGGAAAAGAGGAAAAAATGGGTGAAAAAGGGCAAAAAATAAGGTGAAATGGGGCAGAAAATGACACAGTGGGGTGGAAAAAGGAGCAAAATGGGTCGGAGAAGAATGTGATAGAAAGGAAAAGGGGCAGAAATAGGGCAAAATGGGCCAAAAAAGGGCAAAATGGGCCAAAAAAGGGCAAAATGGGCCAAAAAAGGGCAAAATGGGCCAAAAAAGGGCAAAATTGAGTGAGGGAAGGATGAAAAAAGGGCCAAAATTGGGCAGGAAAAGGACAAAATGGGGTGGAAAATACAAGAAAAAGGGCAAAATGGGGCAGGAAAATGACACATCAGAGGGCAAAAAGGGCACACAAAGGGCAAAATGGGGCAGAAAAGGGCCAAAATGGAACAGAAAAGGGCACCACAGGGCAGGAAAAGGGCACAGAGGAGCAGAAAAAGGTGGGAAAAGGGCAAAATGGGGTGAAAAGGGATAAAAAAGGGTCAAAATGGGGCAGAAAAGAGCAAAATGGGGTGGAAATGGGGCAGAAAAAGGGCAGAGTGGGGGAAAAGGGCCAAAACGGGGCAGAAAAGGGCCAAAACGGGGCAGAAAAGGGGCCAAAACGGGGCAGAAAAGGGCCAAAACGGGGCAGGAAAGGGGCCAAAACGGGGCAGAAAAGGGGCCAAAACGGGGCAGAAAAGGGGCCAAAACGGGGCAGAAAAGGGCCAAAACGGGGCAGAAAAGGGCCAAAACGGGGCAGAAAAGGGCAAAACGGGGCAGAAAAAGGCCAAAACGGGGCAGAAAAAGGCCAAAACGGGGCAGAAAAAGGCCAAAATGGGGCAGAAAAAGGGCAAAACGGGGCAGAAAAAGGGCAAAACGGGGCAGAAAAGGGCCAAAACGGGGCAGGAAAGGGCCAAAACGGGGCAGAAAAGGGCCAAACTAGCACTTTTTGCCCTCATTTCCCTGCTCAGACAACGGGACATCACAGAGCACCATGTTGGGGGGGGGGGGGGGGGCCAATATCTCTCTTTCCCTCCCCATTTTCCACTGCCCCCCCCCCCCCCCTTTCCTCTCATCCCTCCCCCGTTTCCACTTCCCCGCCATTTTGGGGCTGTTTTGGGGTTTTTGTTTTAATGACTATTTTTTGCATGGCGGATTTTCCCCACACCTGAAGGAATCCCCCGAGGGGGAGGGCAAGAAAATGAGGGGAAAAAGGGGGAAATCGGGCAAAAGTGAAAGCAAAGGGGAACATGGGGGAGAGGATGGGGGGGGGGGTTGAAAAACACGATGTAAAAAGAGGGAAAAAAGCCCAAAAAAGGGGGGAAGGAAAAGGGTGAAAATGGAGGAAAAAAAAAAGGGCTGAGACAAAGAGGTGAACGGAGCAACGAAATGGGGGAAAAAACAGCAAAATACGGCAACGACGCCACGAAATGAAGGGGGGGGGAGGAGGGGGGAAGGGAATGAGAGAAGAAGGGTCGTTTTTGGGGTATTTTGGGGTATTTTGGGGGGATTTAGGGGCTGTTTTTGTTGGGGTTGAGCCTCCAGCGCGGCGCTCAGGAATGTCACGTTGGCTTTTTGCCCAAATCTGCCTTTTTTTTTGTTGTTTTTTTTTTTCTTGTAAGGTTTTTGGGTAAATTGAACAGCACGCGTCTCTTTGTTCCGTCTTCCCTTCCCCCCCCTTCCCTTAACCCCCCCCCTCCCTTCTTTCTTTTCCTGCTCTGATTAAAAACGGGTCGAAAACATCAAAAATCGGTGAAAAAATAAAAAGAAAAGAAAGCAAAAGCAAAACGGCCGGAGCAGGAGGTCGGGAAAGTTGTGAAAAGTGCCTGTTTCACCTCAAATTGAGTGGCCGGACAGGACAGATGGACAGACTCTGCTCTAAGGAGGGATGGGACAGTGGGGGGGGCAGGGGGATTTTGGGGAGAAAAAGGATCAAATTGGTGCATTTGGGGCTGGGGAAGAAAAGCTGAAGGAAGGTGTGGGGAGAGAGGGAAAAATGGGGGGGAATGGGGGGTTTGGGGGCAATGAGGGCAGATGGGGGGGACAAAAAGGGCCTAAAATCCAAATGGACCCATTTCTGAGGGGTTTTGGGGGTAAAAAGGGGCCTAATATCCAAACTGACCCATTTCTGAGGGGTTTGGGGGTAAAAAGGGGCCTAATATACAAATGGACCCATTGCTGAGGGATTTATGGGGAAAAACGGGAGTAACATCCAAACTGACCCATTTCTGTGAGGTTTTGGGGTAAAAAAGGGCCAAACAGCCAAACTGACCTATTTCTGAGGGATTTATGGGGTGGAAAAAAGGGCCTAAAATTCAAATTGACCCATTTCTGAGCAGTTTAAGCAATAAAAAAAGGGCCTAATATCCAAACTGACCCATTGCTGAGGGGTTTTGGGGGGAAAAAGAGAGTCTAAAATCCAAATTGACCCATTTCTGAGGAGTTTAGCAAGAAAAAAGGGACCTAATGTCCAAACTGACCCATTGCTGAGGGGCCTGGAGGGAAAGAAGGCCCTAAAATCCAAAGTGACCCATTTCTGAGGGGTTTATGGGGAAAAAAGGGAGTAACATCCAAACTGACCCATTGCTGAGGGGTTTGGGGGGAAAAAGAGAGCCTAAAATCCAAATTGACCCATTTCTGAGGAATTTAGCAAGAAAAAAGGGACCTAATATCCAAAGTGACCCATTTCTGAGGGGTTTTGGGGTGAAAAGGCCTAACATCCAAAGTGACCCATTTCTGAGAGGTTTTTGGGGGGAAAAGGGGCCTAACATCCAAAGTGACCCATTTCTGAGGGGTTTTTGATGAAAAAAAAACCATCTAATATGCACACTGACCCATTTCTGAAGTGTTTGGGGGCAAAAAAGGGCCTAACATCCAAACTGACCCATTGCTGAGGGGTTTGGGGGCAAAAAAGGGCCTTAAAATCCAAACTGACCCATTTCTGAGGAGTTTAGCAATAAAAAAGGGCCTAACATCCAAAGTGACCCATTTCTGAGGGGTTTTGGGGGGAAAAAGGGGCCTAACATCCAAATTGACCCATTTCTGAGGGGTTTTTGATGAAAAAAAAACCTCTAACATGCACACTGACCCATTTCTGAAGTGTTTGGGGGCAAAAAAGGGCCTAACATCCAAACTGACCCATTGCTGATGGGTTTGGGGGGAGAAAAGGGCCTAAAATCCAAAGTGGCCCATTTCTGAGGGGTTTTAGGGTAAAAAGGCCCTGAAAACCAAATAGATCCATTTCTGAGGGTTTTTGGAGAAAGAAAAAGATGCCCCAAAGCCCAAATTTAACCCATTCTAAGCATTCTGGGGGAAACAGAGGCCCTTAAGGCCAAACTGACCCATTTCTGAGTGATTTTGGGGTAAAAAAAGGGCACTAAAACCCAAACTGACCCATTTCTGAGGTTTCCTGTGGAGAATGAGGCCCTAAAATCCAAACAGACCCATTTCTGAGGGGTTTTGGGGGGAAAAAAAGGCCCTAAAACCCAAACTGACCCATTTCAGAGTGTTTTGGAGTGAAAAAAGGCCATTAAGTGTGAATTCGCCCATTTCTGAGCATTTCTGTGGAGAAACAGAGGCCCTAAAGCCCAAATTTAACCCTTTCTGAGTGTTCTGAAGGAAAACAGAGGTCCTTCAGCCCAAATTTGCCCATTTCTGAGTGTTTTGGGAAAATACAGGCCTTAAAAATCCACATTTACCTGTTTCTGAGTGTCCCTGCGGAAAAATGAGGCCCTCAAACACGAATTGACCCATTTCTGGGTATTTTGGGGTAAATAAATGCCCTTAAAGCCCAATTTCCCCGTTTCTGACTATTCCTGTGGAAAACTGAGGCCCTCAAACCCAAACTAACCCCTAAAATACCCAGAAATGGGTAAAAAAGACCCTAAAACCCAAACTTGCCCATTTCTGACTATTCCTGTGGAAAACTGAGGCCCTCAAACCCAAACTGACCCATTTCTGGGTATTTTAGGGGTAAAAAAAGGCCTTAAAACCCAAACTTGCCCATTTCTGAGTGTTCCTGTGGAAAACTGAGGCCCTCCAACCCAAACTGACCCATTTCTGGGTATTTCAGGGGTAAAAAAAAGGCCTTGAAACCCAAATTTGCCCATTTCTGAGTATTCCTGTGGAAAACTGAGGCCCTCCAACCCAAACTGACCCATTTCTGGGTATTTTGGAGTAAAAAAAGGCCTTAAAACCCAAACTTGCCCATTTCTGAGTGTCCCTGTGGAAAACTGAGGCCCTCAAACCCAAACTGACCCATTTCTGGGTATTTTGGGGTAAAAAAAGGCCTTAAAACCCAAACTTGCCCATTTCTGAGTATCCTTGTGGAAAAATGAGGCCTTCAAACCCCAATTCACCAATTTCTGGGTATTTTGGGGTAAAAAAAGGCCTTAAAACCCAAACTTGCCCATTTCTGAGTGTTCCTGTGGAAAAATGAGGCCCTCCAACCCAAACTGACCCATTTCTGGGTATTTTGGGGTAAAAAAAAGGCCTTAAAACCCAAATTTGCCCATTTCTGAGTGTTCCTGTGGAAAACTGAGGCCCTCAAACCCAAACTGACCCATTTCTGGGTATTTTAGGGGTAAAAAAAGGCCTTAAAACCCAAATTTGCCCATTTCTGAGTATCCCTGTGGAAAACTGAGGCCCTCCAACCCAAACTGACCCATTTCTGGGTATTTTAGGGGTAAAAAAAGGCCTTAAAACCCAAACTTGCCCATTTCTGAGTGTTCCTGTAGAAAACTGAGGCCCTCAAACCCAAACTGACCCATTTCTGGGTATTTTGGAGTAAAAAAAGGCCCTAAAACCCAAATTTGCCCATTTCTGAGTATCCCTGTGGAAAACTGAGGCCCTCCAACCCAAACTGACCCATTTCTGGGTATTTTGGGGTAAAAAAAAGACCCTAAAACCCAAACTTGCCCATTTCTGAGTATTCCTGTGGAAAACTGAGGCCCTCCAACCCAAACTGACCCATTTCTGGGTATTTTGGGGTAAAAAAAAGGCCTTAAAACCCAAACTTGCCCATTTCTGAGTGTCCCTGTGAAAAAATGAGGCCTTCAAACCCCAATTTGCCCATTTCTGGGTATTTTGGGGTAAAAAAAGGCCTTAAAACCCAAACTTGCCCATTTCTGAGTATCCCTGTGGAAAACTGAGGCCCTCAAACCCAAACTGACCCATTTCTGGGTATTTTAGGGGTTAAAAAAGGCCTTAAAACCCAAACTTGCCCATTTCTGAGTATTCCTGTGGAAAACTGAGGCCCTCCAACCCAAACTGACCCATTTCTGGGTATTTTGGGGTAAAAAAAGGCCCTAAAACTCAAATTTGCCCATTTCTGAGTGTTCCTGTGGAAAACTGAGGCCCTCAAACCCAAACTGACCCATTTCTGGGTATTTTGGAGTAAAAAAAGGCCGTAAAACCCAAATTTGCCCATTTCTGAGCGTCCCTGTGGAAAATTGAGGCCCTCCAACCCAAACTGACCCATTTCTGGGTATTTTGGGGTAAAAAAAGGCCTTAAAACCCAAACTTGCCCATTTCTGAGTATCCCTGTGGAAAAACGAGGCCTTCAAACCCCAATTCACCAATTTCTGGGTATTTTGGGGTAAAAAAAGGCTCAATTTACCCATTTCTGAGGCAAACCAACAGCTCTCTGCACTTAAATTTAACCATTTCTGAGTATGTTTTTTGGGGTAAAAAAGGCCCCAAATGGAGCCATTTCGAAGCACTTCCCAAACGTGCCCTTTTAACATTGCAAAACCCACCGGATTTTGGGTCACTTTGGGCAAAAAGAAACTTTTTCCTTCCTTTTTATTTTTTCTTTGAGAGAAAAATACCCAAAAAGACGAAGTTTAAACCCAAAAACCCCACAGAAGAGATGAAGAAAAAAGGGCCCGTTTTGGAGCCCTGTTTTGGGGGAAAAAACAGCAGAAAAAGTGTTTCCAACCCCATAAGTGTGAAAATCACCTTTTGCTTTTAACCAAAATTGCCTTTTTTTTGGCTGATTCTTTCTTTCCACTTTGGGGTGGGGGGGGGAGGGGGGAAATGGGAGCAAAAAATGGGTAAAATTAAGGCAAAATTGGGGTCAAATGAAACGTGGCAATGACGGAAAATGGAAGGGGGAAATAAAATGAGGGGAAACATCCCCAAATTGGAGCTGCTGTCTGAGGTGGGTTTATGTTTTTTATTGGGGGGGGGGGCATTGATTACAATGAGGCCCTATGGGAGGGGGGGGGGGGTCTCGGTTTTACCCAAATTCTTGCATTTTTGGGGTGGTTTTTTTTTTTTTGGGGGGGGGACATGAGTTGTAATGGGGGGGGTCCCTAATCTGGCCTTTTATTTGGGGGGGGGGGCCATGAATTGCAATTGGGGGGGGGGGGGGCACAGTCCTAAATCTACCACAGTTATTATGGGGGGGGGGGCACAGTGAGGGGGGGTCCCTGAGGAGGTAAAGGGGGGGGTGTGAAGGTTCCCCCCCCCAAAATCTTCACACATAATTTAATATCTGCCCCCCCCCCCCCCAAATAAACACAGACCCTCACACCCCCCCCCCCCATACAAACACGGGGTGGGGGGGCCATTCCACTGTGCCCCCCCCCCCAATACAGACCCCCAAACCCCCCCAATACAGACTCAAATCCGACCCCCCCAACACACACAAATTGGGGGGGGGTCCCAATAACAGCCTGGGGGGGGGGTCCCCAATAACAGCCTCAAATCTGACCCCCCCCGAAACACACACAAATTGGGGGGGGGTCCCTAATAAAAGCCTCCAATCCAGCCCCCCCAACACACACAAATTGGGGGGGGGGGTCTCCAATAACAGCCTCAAACCCGACCCCCCCCCCAATAACAGCCTCAAATCCAACCCCCCCAACATACACAGACTGGGGGGGGGTCTCCAATAACAGCCTCAAACCCGACCCCCCCCCCAATAACAGCCTCAAATCCAACCCCCCCAACATACACAGACTGGGGGGGGGTCTCCAATAACAGCCTCAAACCCGACCCCCCCCCCCCCCAATAACAGCCTCAAATCCAACCCCCCCCAACATACACAGACTGGGGGGGGTCTCCAATAACAGCCTCAACCCGACCCCCCCAACACACATAAATTGGGGTGGGGGGGTTGTTAACATTCCACAGTGCCCCCCCCCCCATCGCCGAGCATTATTTGAGGGGGGGGGCTCATAATTGGGGTAATAAAGCAGATAAAGCAGCACCAGGAATAACAATAACACCAGGAAAGCAATGACCCCCCCCACAACAAACACACGCTGCCCCCCCCCCCCCCCACGAGAGCTGCCGTTGTTTACAAACACCGCCCCCCCCCCCCCCCATAACAACCCCCCCCCCATCCCGGCTCAGTCCCTTATTTATATGGGGGGGGTCCATTAGTTCAGTCCCTTATTAATATGGGGGGGGTCCATTAGCTCCTTATTGTTATGGGGGGGGCCCATTAGCTCCTTATCGCTATGGGGGGGGCATTAGGTCCTTATTGTTTTTTGGGGGGGGGGGGCATTAACTCCGTCCCTTATTACTTTGGGGTGGGGGGAACGACGGGACATTAGGTCCTTATTGTTATGGGGGGGGGGGGGGGCATTAGGTCCTTATTGTTTTGGGGGGGGGGGTCCATTAGGTCCTTATCGCTATGGGGGGGTCCATTACCTCCTTATCGCAATGGGGGGGGGGTCCATTAGGTCCTTATCGCTATGGGGGGGCATTAGGTCCTTATTGTTTTTTGGGGGGGGTCCATTAACTCCTTATCGCTATGGAGGGGGGTCCATTAACTCCTTATCGATATGGGGGGGGCATTAGGTCCTTATTGTTTTTTGGGGGGGGTCCATTAGGTCCTTATCACTATGGGGGGGGTCCATTAGGTCCTTATCGCTATGGGGGGGGTCCATTAGGTCCTTATCGCTATGGGGGGGGCATTAGGTCCTTATTGTTTTGGGGGGGGGGGGGAGGTCCATTAGCTCCTTACTGCTATGGGGGGGGGCATTAGGTCCTTATTGTTTTGGGGGGGGGCGTCCATTAGGTCCTTATCGCTATGGGGGGGGGCATTAGGTCCTTATTGTTTTTTGGGGGGGGTCCATTAACACCTTATCGCTATGGGGGGGGCATTAGGTCCTTATTGTTTTGGGGGGGGGTCCATTAGCTCCTTATCGCTATGGGGGGGTCCATTACTTCCTTATCTCTATATTGGGGGGGGGGGGGGGGGTCCATTACCTGTCGTCACCGTAGCGGCCGGAGCCGGAGCTGGTAGTGGGGGGGGCGGCGGTGGCGGTGGGGGGGGGGGTAACGGAGGTGGGGGGGCGGCGGTGTTGGCGGTGGTAGTGACGGGGGGGGGGGGGGTGGGGGGGATGAGGTGGTGGGGGGGGGGGGGGGCGGCGGGTAGAGATCTTCGTCGTCGTCGTCGTCTTCTTCCTCCTCCTCCTCTTCCTCCTCCTCGGAACCTTCTTCACCCTCCGCCTCGGAACCCGCCATCTCCTCCTCCTCCTCCTCGTCCTCCCGCAGCGGGGACGCCATGGCGGCGGGGCGGGGGGCGGAGGGAGGAGGAGGAGGAAGAACTAAAGGGGGGGGGGGGGGGGAAAGGAGAAAGGGGTGGGGGGGGGGGGGATCCTATACCGCGCCCTGATGGGGGTGATAAAGTGGGGGGGGGGTGAGTGATAAAGTGGGGGGGGGCTCAAGAAAGAGAGTGATAAAATGGGGGGGTTATAGGGGGGTTAAAGGGGGGGGTTGAAAGGAGAAAGGGGTGGGGGGGGGGGGGATCCTATACCGCGCCCTGATGGGGGTGATAAAGTGGGGGGTGAGTGATAAAGTGGGGGGGGGCTCAAGAAAGAGAGTGATAAAATGGGGGGGTTATAGGGGGGTTAAAGTGGTAAAATGGGGGGGGGTTGAAAGGAGAAAGGGGTGTGGGGGGGGGGGATCCTATACCGCGCCCTGATGGGGGGGGTGATAAAATAGGGGGGTGATAAAGTGTGGGGGAGGTGAGTGATAAAGTGGGGGGGGGGCTCAAGAAAGAGAGTGATAAAATGGGGGGGTTATAGGGGGGTTAAAGGGGGGGGAGTGGTGGTAAAATGGGGGGGGGGTTGAATGGAGAAAGAGGTGGGAGGGGGCGATCCGCGACCTGATAAGGGGGGGGGGTGATAAAGTGTGGGGGGGGTGAGTGATAAAGTGGGGGGGGGGCTCAAGAAAGAGAGTGATAAAATGGGGGGGTTAAAGGGGGGGGAGTGGTGGTAAAATGGGGGGGGGGTTGAAAGGAGAAAGGGGTGGGGGGGGGCGATCCGCGACCTGATGGGGGGGGGTTGATAAAATGGGGGGGGGGGGCTCAATAGAGAGAGTGATAAAATGGGGGTTATAAGGGGGTTAATGGGGGGGGGGGGGGGTAAAATGAGGGGGGGGGTTGTTAAAAAATATATAATAGAGGGATATAAGAGAAAGAGAGAAAAAAGGGAGGCGGGAGGGAAGGAGGGAGGGAAGGAAGGCCGAGATGAGGTGAATGCC
>NW_028188985.1:66607-96815 GCF_054131305.1 Coturnix japonica
GGTCCATATGGGCTATATGGGGTCTATATGGGGTCCATATGGGGTCCATATGGGGCTGTTTAAGGTCCCTATGGGTCTATATGGGGTCTTCTGGGGGGGGGGGGGGGAGTATGGGGAGGGTATGGGGGGGGTAGGGACCCCAAAGTGGGGGGGTATGGGGGGATATTGGGGTTATAGGGACCCCAAAATGGGGAGGTGGGGGGGCTGGGACCTCAAAGTGGGGGGGATATGGGGGGATATTGGGGTTATGGGGGGATATGGGGGGATATTGGGGTTATAGGGACCCCAAAATGGGGGGTGGGACCCCAAATCCTCCCTGGGGGGGGGGGTCTGTTATTCCCTTAACCCTACAGCCACCCTATGTCACGCTGCTGCCTCCCTGCTGCTGGGCTGACCCTATTGGAACAATGGGATCTCAGCGCCTTCAACCTCACACTCACACTCTGCAGGTGGGTTATAGGGGGGGGGAGACCCCATATGGACCCATATAGACCCCATATAGACCCATATAGACCCCATACAGACCCCATATAGACCCCATATAAACCCCATATAGACCCCATAGCCATACAGACCCCATATAGACCCCATATAGACCCCATACAGACCCCATATGGACCCATATAGACCCCATATAGACCCATATGGACCCATATAGATCCCATATGGACCCCAATAGATCCCATATGGACCCATATAGACCTGATATAGACCCCATATAGACCCCATAGCCATACAGACCCCATACAGACCCCATATGGACCCATATAGACCCCATATAGACCCCATATAGACCCCATATAGACCCCATAGCCATACAGACCCCATACAGACCCCATACAGACCCCATATAGACCCCATATAGACCCCATATGGACCCATATAGACCCCATATAGACCCCATATAGACCCCATATGGACCCCTATAGATCCATATGGACCCCATGTAAAACCATATCGCCCCATATAGCCCCATAGGGACCCCTGTAGTCCCCAGTTGGCCCCATATAGCCCCATATGGACCCCATATAGACCCCATATAAACCCATATGGACCACCATAAGACCCCATATAAACCCCATAGGACCCAATATAAGTCCCATAGGACCCCCATAAGACCCATATAACCCCATAGGACCCTCATAAGACCCCATAAGACCCCATATAACCCCATAGGACCCCCATAAGACCCCATATAACCCCATAAGACCCCATATAACCCCATAGGACCCCCATAAGACCCCATATAACCCCATAAGACCCCATAGGACCCCCATAAGACCCCATAGGACCCCCATAAGACCCCATATAAACCCCATAGGACCCCCATATAAACCCCATAGGACCCCCATAAGACCCCATATAACCCCATAGGGACCCCATATAAACCCCATAAGACCCCATATAAGGCCCATAGGACCCCCATAAGACCCCATATAACCCCATATAACCCTATAAGACCCCATATAACTCCATAGGGACCCCCATAAGACCCCATATAACTCCATAGGACCCCCATAAGACCCCATATAACCCCATAAGACCCCATATAAACCCCATATAACCCCATATAAACCCCATATAAACCCCATATAACCCCATAAGACCCCATATAAACCCCATATAACCCCATAAGACCCCATATAACCCCATAAGACCCCATATAAGCCCCATAAGACCCCATAGGACCCCCATATAACCCCATATAAACCCCATATAACCCCATATAACCCCATAAGACCCCATAAGACCCCATATAAACCCCATAGGGCCCCCATAGGACCCCATAAGACCCCATAGGACCCCATAGGACTCCCATAAGACCCCATATAACCCCATAAGACCCCATAGGACCCCCATAAGACCCCATATAAACCCCATAGGACCCCCATAAGACCCCATATAACCCCATAAGACCCCATATAACCCCATATAACCCCATATACCCCCATATAACCCCATATAACCCCATGTAGCCCCATATAACCCCATAGCCCCCCATATTAACCCCTATTTCCCCCCCCCCCAACAGCGTCCCCCCCGCAGCCACTGAGCTGCTGCTGCTTGCCGTCACATTGGGCCGGAAGAGGAGGTTGCTTTGATATCAATGGGGGGCTTAAATTAATGGGGGGGGGCTTTTATTGAGGGAGGGGCTTCGTTTTATACAGGGGGGTCGATTTTGGGGTAAAAATGGGTGGTTTTGGGGGTGGAAAAGCCATAAATCCCCTCCCCCCCCCCCTATTTTTGTATTCATTGATAATAAAGTAAGCGTGAAGCTCCGCCCCTTATGCAAATATATCTCGGATCAGCCAATGAGCGCTCGGATCCTTCTATATCCCCGCCTAATATGCAAATGAGGCTCTTGCCGCGGGAAGTGTGGAGCTCCGCCCCTTATGCAAATGAACCTCTGAGCAGCCAATGAGCGCTGTGAGCCTCCTCAACATGCAAGTGAGGCTCTTTCAGCGTGGGGCGTGCGCTCGCTTCTCGGCTTTTATGCAAATGAGCGGCGCGGTGCATTGTGGGAGCGCATTTTAGGGTAAAAAAGCGTATTTTCCGCACAACACAGCGCTCAATACGGGATAAACTAAGGTCACCGATACTACCGACGCTGCCATTGTTCGGATGGGAGCAAGAACGGCTTCGGGTTTAATCACCGTGTCTTATATAGGTGTAGATTAGCGTTGGGAGCGGGAGTCGGACGCCATATTGGCATCGTCAGTGCGGTACATCCTGACCTGCCCCCGCAGTGCGGGCAGTGCGTGATGATTGGAGCGTCATGATCACGTGATTACACAACCACGTGACGCGGGCCGGCAACACCCGCGGGCACCTCTCTGATGACGTCACGCTGCGGGGGCAGACCGGATGTAGGGGGTTACTTCCGGGTTCTAAGCACGCACTTGCTTCTGATTGGTTACCTGTAAGTCCTGCATTTTTTTTTAGCGTGTTCTTCTATCTTATTGGCTGACTGCGTTTTTGAATCCGGTCTCTGATTGGTTGAATTCAATGTCACTAAAAGCAGAGGTGATACGTTATTTATAGCGCCTAGATCCCGCCCCGGAAGTCATCAACCAGCCAATGATAAACGGCTCCTAACGGCTGTCAGCCACCGGAAGTAGCCCTGAGATCATGTCGGCAGCCAATTAGCACAAACCCGGAAGTCGTGTGGCCAGCCAATCAGACTGCGTGGCTCGCAATAAGCCCCACCCACCTTTTGCCCGGAAGTCGTGTAACCAGCCAATCAGAAACGAGCGAGGGAGCCTGAAAGTGGGCGGTTCCCAGCTCGGCGTTAACCAATGAGAGGCCGCAGAGCGTTGGGCGGCAGCCAATGGGAGCGAGGGAGGAGGATTTGAAGCGGAGCCGCGGAGCTGAACGGGTCGGAGCGGCGGGTAAAGGGGGGGGGGGGCGTTATATAGGGGCTATATGGGGTTATATGGGGCTTATATGGGTCCTATAGGGTTATATGGGGTTATATGGGGTTATATGGGGTCCTATGGGGTTATATGGGGTTATATGGGGTTATATGGGGGTCCTATAGGGTTTATATGGGTCCTATAGGGCTTATATGGTTCCTATGGGGTTTATATGTGGTCTTATAGGGGTTCTATGGGGTTCTATGGGGCTTATATGGGGTTTATATGGGTCCTATAGGGTTCTATGTGGTCTTATGGGGGTCCTATGGGGTTATATGGGTCCTATAGGGTTATATGGGATCTTATAGTGGTCCTATGGGGGTCCTATGGGGTTTATATGTGGTCTTATGGGGCTTCTATGGGGTTCTATGGGGCTTCTATGGGGTTTATATGGGTCCTATTGGGTCCTATGGGGCTTATATGGTTCCTATGGGGTTTATATGGGGTCTTATGGGGGTCCTATAGGGGTCTTATGGGGGTTCTATCGGGCTTCTATGGGTTCTTATGGGGTCCTATAGGGGTTTTATGGGGTCTTATGGGGCTTATATGGGTCTTATGGGGTCTTATAGGGGTCCTATAGGGTCCTATGGGGCTTATATGGGGTCCTATGAGGGTCCTATGGGGCTTATGGGGTCCTATAGGGGTCTTACGGGGGTTCTATCGGTCTTCTATGGGTTCTTATGGGGTCCTATAGGGGTTTTATGGGGTCTTCTGGGGGTCCTATGGGGTTATATGGGGTCTTATGGGGATCCTATGGGGCTTATATGGGGTCTTATGGGGATCCTATGGGGCTTATAGGGGTCTTATGGGGGTCCTATGGGATTTATATGGGGTCCTACGGGGTCCTATGGGGTTTATATGTGGTCTTATGGGGGTTCTATGGGGTTCTATGGGGCTTATATGGGGTTATGGGTCCTATAGGGTAATATGGGGTCTTATAGTGGTCCTATGGGGTTTATATGTGGTCTTATGGGGCTTCTATGGGGTTTATATGGGTCCTATAGGGTCCTATGGGGCTTTTATGGGTCCTATGGGGTTTATATGGGGTCTTATGGGGGTCCTATTGGGCTTATGGGGTTCTATGGGGGTCTTATGGGGTTTATATGGGTTCTATGGGGTTTATATGGGTTCTATGGGGGTCCTATAGGGGTTCTATGGGGTCCTATAGGAGTCCTATAGTGCTTATATGGGGGTCTTATGGGGCTTATTTGGGGATCCTATGGGGGTCCGGGGGGGGTGGGGGGTGTCCTATAGGGGTCTTATGGGGATTCTATGGGGCTTATGGGGGGGTGGGGGTGCTTATAGGATACATTAAATCATTGGGGTCCATTCTGTGCCCCCCCCCATTTAGGATGTCCTACAAAGAGAACATCAACCCTACACTGTACGCCCTAAAGGTAACAACCCCCCCCCATTAAAATCCCCTATAGAACAGACCCCATACAATCCCCTATAGGGGGTCTATTCCCCCCCATTGACTTTAATGGCCTCCCATCCCCTATAGAACAGACCCCATACAATCCCCTATAGGGGTCTATTCCCCCCCATTGACTTTAATGGCCCCCATAAGATCCCATATAAACCCCATAGGACCCCCATAAGACCCCATACAATCCCCTATAGGGGTTTATTCCCCCCCCATTGACTTTAATGGCCCCCATAAGATCCCATATAAACCCCATAGGACCCCCATAGGACCCCATATAAACCCCATAGGACCCCCATAAGACTCCATATAACCCCATAGGACCCCCATAAGATCCCATATAAACCCCATATAGACCCCCATAAGACTCCCATCCCCTATGGAACAGACCCCATACAATCCCCTATAGGGGGTCTATTCCCCCCATTGACTTTAATGGCCCCCATAAGACCCCATATAACCCCATAGGACCCCCATAAGATCCCATATAAACCCCATAGGACCCCATATAAACCCCATAGGACCCCCATAAGACCCCATATAAACCCCATAGGACCCCATAGGACCCCATATGAACCCCATAGGACCCCAATAAGACCCCATATGAACCCCATAGGACCCCAATAAGACCCCATATAAACCCCATAGGACCCCCATAAGACTCCATATAACCCCATAGGACCCCCATAAGATCCCATATAAACCCCATATAGACCCCCATAAGATCCCGTATAAACCCCATAGGACCCCCATAAGACCCCATACAATCCCCTATAGGGGATCTATTCCCCCCCATTGACTTTAATGGCCTCCCATCCCCTATAGAACAGACCCCATACAATCCCCTATAGGGGGTCTATTCCCCCCATTGACTTTAATGGCCCCCATAAGACCCCATATAAACCCCATAGGACCCCCATAAGACCCCATATAAACCCCATAGGACCCCCATAAGATCCCATATAAACCCCATAGGACCCCCATAAGATCCCATATAAACCCCATAGGACCCTATATAACCCCATAGGACGCCATATAAACCCCATAGGACCCCCATAAGATCCCATATGAACCCCATAGGACCCCAATAAGACCCCATATAACCCCATAGGACCCCCATAAGACCCCATATGAACCCCATAGGACCCCAATAAGACCCCATATAACGCCATAGGACCCCCTTAAGACCCCATACAATCCCCTATAGGGGGTCTATTCCCCCCATTGACTTTAATGGCCTCCCATCCCCTATAGAACAGACCCCATACAATCCCCTATAGGGGTTTATTCCCCCCCATTGACTTTAATGGCCCCCATAAGACCCCATATAACCCCATATGACCCCCATAAGACCCCATAGGACCCCCATAAGACCCTATATAACCCCATAGGACCCCATATAAACCCCATAGGACCCCCATAAGACCCCATATAAACCCCATAGGACCCCAATAAGACCGCATATAGACCCCCATAAGACTCCTATCCCCTATAGAACAGACCCCATACAATCCCCTATAGGGGGTCTATTCCCCCATTGACTTTAATGGCCTCCCATCCCCTATAGGGCGGAGCCCCCCATAGGGTTCCCTGTAAGGACCCCCCCCCACCCAGCACAGGGACCCCCTCGGATGCTCTGCTGCTACAAAGGGCTGCGGGACGGGTGCCCCCCCCCAAAGCAATGCCTGTGCCAGGTAATGGGGGGGGGGCTTTAATGGGGGGGGGGGGTCCTTTAAATGGTAGGGGTCTATTGGGGTGGGGGTCCATTAATGGGGGGGGGGGTCCTTTAATGGGGGGAGGGTGTTCTTTAATGGGGGGGGTCCATTAATGGGGGGGGGGTCCTTTAAATGGGGGGGGTCTATTGGGGTGGGGGGGTCCATTAATGGGGGGGGGTCCATTAATGGGGGGGGGGGGGTCCTTTAAATGGGAGGGGTCTATTGGGGTGGGGCGTTCCTTTAATGGGGGGGGGGGTCTATTGGGGTGGGGAGGTCCATTAATGGGGGGGGGTCCATTAATGGGGGGGGGGGTCCTTTAAATGGTAGGGGTCTATTGGGGTGGGGGTCCATTAATGGGGGGGGGGGTCCTTTAATGGGGGTGGGTGTTCTTTAATGGGGGGGGGGTTTATTGGGGTGGGGGGGTCCTTTAATGGGGGGGGGGTGTTCTTTAATGGGGGGGGTCCATTAATGGGGGGGGGGTCCTTTAAATGGGGGGGGTCTATTGGGGTGGGGGGGTCCTTTAATGGGGGGGTTCCTTTAATGGGGGGGGGGGTCTATTGGGGTGGGGGGGTTCCTTTAATGGGGGGGGGTCTATTGGGGGGGGGGGTGTTGTTCTTTAATGGGGGGGGGGGTCCTTTAAATGGGGGGGGTCTATTGGGGTGGGGGGTTCCTTTAATGGGGGGGGGGGTCTATTGGGGTGGGGGGGTCCATTAATGGGGGGGGGGTCCTTTAAATGGGGGGGGTCTATTGGGGTGGGGGGGTCCTTTAATGGGGGGGGGTCCGTTAATGGGGGGGGGGTCTATTGGGGTGGGGGGTGTTGTTCTTTAATGGGGGGGGTCCATTAATGGGGGGGGGGTCCTTTAAATGGGGGGGGTCTATTGGGGTGGGGGTTCCTTTAATGGGGGGGATGGGTCATTTAAGGGGGGGGAGTTCTTTAAATGGGGTGGGGGTCCTTTAATGGGGGGGCGCCTCTAATGGGGGGGGGGCTCTTTAATGGGGGGGGGTCGTTTGATGGGGGAGGGGGGGGCCTTTAATGGGGGGGGGTCTATTGGGGGGGGGTGTTCTTTAATAGGGGGGGCCTTTAATGGTGGGGGGTCCATTAATGGGGGGGGGGGTGTTTTAATGGGGGAGGGGGGTTCATTAAATGGGGGGGGGCATTTGAGGGGTGGGGTCCATTAATGGGGGGGGGAATGGGGGGTTCCACTAAAGGGGGTGGAGGGGGTCTTTTAATGGGGGGGGTCCATTAATGGGGGGTGGTCTATTGGGGTGGGGGTCCAGTAATTGGGGGGGGGGGGGTCCTCTAATGGGGGGGTGTCCTTTAATGGGGGGGGGGGGCCATTAAGGGGGGGAAATCCATTGTGGTGGGGGTCTATTGGGGTGGGTTTCTATTGGGGTGGGTTTCTATTGGGGTGGGGTCTATTGGGGTGGGGAACCATTGGGGTGGGGGTCTATTGGGGGATCTATTGGGGTGGGGGTCCATTAAGGGGGGTCTATTGGGGGATGGAGGTCCATTGGGGGGGGTCTATTGGGGGCAGGGATCTATCGGGGTGAGGGTCCATTGGGGTGGGGGTCTATTGGGGGCAGGGGTCCACAGTGGGGGGGGATCCATTGGGGTGGGGGTCTATTGGGGGGGGGTTGATTAAGAGGGGATCTATTGGGGATGGGGGTCCATGGGGGGTGGCCATTGGGGTGGGGGTCTATTGGGGTGGGGGTCCATTAAGGGGGGGTCTGTTGGGGGGGTAGGAGGTCTATTGGGGTTGGGGGTCTATTGAAGGGGGGGAGTCCATTAAGGGGTTTATTGGGGTGTGGGGTCTATTGAGGTGGGGGTCCATTGGGGTGGGGGTCCATTGGGGGAGGGGTTTGGGGTAGGGGTCTATTGGGGGGGGGGGGTCCATTGGGGTGGGGGGTCTATTGGGTGGGGGTCCATTAAGGGGGTCTTTTGGGGGGTAGGGGGTCCATTGGGGTGGGGGTCCATTGGGGTGGGGGTCTATTGAGGTTGGGGGGCATTGGGGTGGGGATCTATTGGGGTGGGGGTCTATTGGGGTGGGAGGTCTATTGGGGGGGGGGTCCGTTAAGGGGGTCTGTAGGGGGTCTATTGGGGTGGGTGTCCATTGGGATGGGGGTCTATTGAGGTTGGGGGACATTGGGGTGGGGGTCTATTGGGGTAGGGGTCTATTTGGGGGGGGGTCTCAGTGTGACGTGCTTTCTTGTTGTCCCCCCCCCCAACCCCAATAGCTGGACGGGTCCCTGTGGAGCCCCCCAGCAGCACTGCGACCCCACAGCACCCACCGTGAGTTATGGGGGGGGGTCCTTATAGGGATCCTATAGGGAGGGGTTGGGGACCCCATAAGGGGCACTGGGGTGTCATGGGGACCCTATAAGGGGCACTGGGGACCCCATAAGGGGCACTGGGGTGTCATTGGGACCCTATAAGGGGCACTGGGGACCCCCTGAGCCATATGGGGACACCATTGGAACCCCATAAGGTGCATTGGGGTGTCATGGGGACCCCATAAGGGGCATTGGGATCCCCCTGAGCCATATGGGGACACCATTGGGACCCCATAAGGGGCACTGGGGACCCCATAAGGGGCACTGGGGTCCCCTGAGCCATATGGGGACACCATTGGGACCCCATAAGGGGCACTGGGGACCCCATAAGGGGCACTGGGGTCCCCTGAGCCATATGGGGACACCATTGGGACCCCATAAGGGGCACTGGGGACCCCATAAGGGGCATTGGGGACCCCCTGAGCCATATGGGGACCCCATTGGGACCCCATAAGAGGCACTGGGGACCCCATAAGGGGCACTGGGGTGTCATGGGGACCCCATAAGGGGCACTGGGGACCCCATAAAGGGCACTGGGGTATCATGGGGTCCCCATAAGGGGCACTGGGGACCCCATAAGTGGCACTGGGGGTCCTCAGAGCCATATGGGTCCCCTATGGGGTCTTGTTCATGCCCCATAGACCTTATTATGGTTGTGTCCCTATAGGAAGACGTTCAGCATCGAGGACTTCGAGGTGGGAACCCCATGAGCCATATGGGGACCCCATAAAGACCCCATAGGAGGCACTGGGGACCCCCTGAGCCATATGGGGACACCATTGGGGACCCCATAAGGGGCATTGGGGACCCCCTGAGCCATATGGGGACGCCTACAGGACCCTATAGGGTGTCATGGGGACCCCCTGAGCCATATAGGGACCCCATAAGGGGCACTGGGGACCCCATAAGGGGCATTGGGGTCCCCCTGAGCCATATGGGGACCCCATTGGGACCCCATAAGAGGCACTGGGGACCCCATAAGTGGCACTGGGGTCCCCTGAGCCATATGGGGACACCATTGGGGACCCCATAAGGGGCACTGGGGACCCCCTGAGCCATATGGGTCCCCTATGGGGTCTTGTTCATGCCCCATAGACCTTATTATGGTTGTGACCCTATAGGAAGACGTTCAGCATCGAGGACTTCGAGGTGGGAACCCCCTGAGCCATATAGGGACCCTATAAGGGGCACTGGGGTGTCATGGGGACCCCATAAGGGGCACTGGGGTCCCCTGAGCCATATGGGGACCCCATAAGGACCCCATAAGGGTCATAGGGATCCCCTGAGCCATATGGGGACACCATTGGGACCCTATAGGGGGCATTGGGGTGTCATGGGACCCCATAAGGGACACTGGGGACCCCATAAGGGTCATGGGGACCCCATAAGGGGCATTGGGGCCCCCCTGAGCCATATGGGGACCCCATAAGGGTCATAGGGGTCCTCTGAGCCATATGGGGACCCCATAAAGGGCACTGGGGTGTCATGGGGACCCCATAAGGGACACTGGGGACCCTATAGGGGGCACTGGGGTGTCATGGGACCCCATAAGGGGCACTGGGGGTCCTCAGAGCCATATGGGTCCCCTATGGGGTCTTGTTCATGCCCCATAGACCTTATTATGGATGTGACCCTATAGGAAGACGTTCAGCATCGAGGACTTCGAGGTGGGAACCCCCTGAGCCATATAGGGACCCTATAAGGGGAACTGTGGTGTCATGGGGACCCCATAAGGGGCACTGGGGACCCCTGAGCCATATGGGGACCCCATAAGGGGCACTGGGGACCCCCTGAGCCATATGGGGACCCTATAAGGGGCACTGTGGTGTCATGGGGACCCCATAAGGGGCACTGGGGACCCCATAAGGGTCATGGGGACCCCATAAGGGGCACTGGGGTCCCCTGAGCCATATGGGGACACCATTGGGACCCTATAGGGGGCACTGGGGTGTCATGGGACCCCATAAGGGGCACTGGGGACCCCCTGAGCCATATGGGGACCCCATAAGGGGCACTGGGGACCCCTGAGCCATATGGGGACCCCATAAGGGTCATAGGGATCCCCTGAGCTGTATGGGGACACCATTGGGACCCCATAAGGGGCATTGGGGACCCCCTGAGCCATATGGGTCCCCTATGGGGTCTTGTTCATGCCCCATAGACCTTATTATGGATGTGACCCTATAGGAAGACGTTCAGCATCGAGGACTTCGAGGTGGGGCGGCCTTTGGGGAAGGGGAAGTTTGGGAACGTTTACCTGGCCAGGGAGAGGACGTCGCGTTTCGTGGTGGCCCTAAAAGTGCTTTTCAAATCCCAAATCGAGAAGGAGGGGGTGGAGCATCAGCTGAGGAGGGAGATCGAGATCCAGGCTCATCTACGGTCAGTATAGGGGATATATGGGGGGTATAGGGGGGTATAGGGGATATATGGGGGATATAGGGGGTATATGGGGTCCTTTGGGGGATATAGGGGATATATGGGGATATATGGGGTCCTTTGGGGGATATAGGGGATATATGGGGTCATTGGGGGATCCTGGGGGGGTATAGGGGCTATATGGGGTCGGTATAGGGGCTATATGGGGTCCTTTGGGGGATATAGGGGATATATGGGGTCCTTTGAAGTCTTATGGGTTTAAAGGAGGATATAGGGGGTGGAGCATCAGCTGAGGAGGGAGATCGAGATCCAGGCTCATCTACGGTCAGTATAGGGGGTATATGGGGGATATAGGGGGGTATAGGGGCTATATGGGGGATATAGGGGGGTATAGGGGCTATATGGGGGATATAGGGAATATATGGGGGATATAGGGGCTATATGGGGGATATAGGGGGGTATAGGGGATATATGGGGTCATTGGGGGATCCTGGGGGGTATAGGGGCTATATGGGGTCGGTATAGGGGGGTATAGGGGCTATATGGGGGATATAGGGTGGTATAGGGGATATATGGGGGATATAGGGGGGTATAGGGGGTATATGGGGGATATAGGGGGGTATAGGGGATATATGGGGTCATTGGGGGATCCTGGGGGGGTATGGGGGATATAGGGGGGGGATATAGGGGATATATGGGGGATATAGGGGGATATAGGGAATATATGGGGGATATAGGGGATATATGGGGGATATAGGGGGGTATAGGGGATATATGGGGGATATAGGGGATATATGGGGTCCTTTGGGGGGGTATAGGGGGTATATGGGGTCATTGGGGGATCCTGGGGGGGTATAGGGGCTATATGGGGGATATAGGGGGGTATAGGGGATATATGGGGGATATAGGGGGGTATAGGGGCTATATGGGGGATATAGGGGGGTATAGGGGATATATGGGGGATATAGGGGGGTATAGGGGATATATGGGGAATATAGGGGGGTATAGGGGATATATGGGGTTCTTTGGGGGATATAGGGGGTATATGGGGTCCTTTGGGGTCATTGGGGGGGTATAGGGGCTATATGGGGTCGGTATAGGGGCTATATGGGGGATATAGGGGGGTATAGGGGATATATGGGGTCATTGGGGGATCCTGGGGGGGTATGGGGGCTATATGGGGGATATAGGGGGGTATAGGGGATATATGGGGGATATAGGGGGGTATAGGGGATATATGGGGGATATAGGGGATATATGGGGTCCTTTGGGGGGGTATAGGGGCTGTATGGGGTCCTTTGGGGTCATTGGGGGGGTATAGGGGATATATGGGGGATATAGGGGGGTATAGGGGCTATATGGGGGATATAGGGGATATATGGGGTCCTTTGGGGGGGTATAGGGGATATATGGGGTCCTTTGGGGTCATTGGGGGGATATATGGGGGATATAGGGGATATATGGGGTCCTTTGGGGGATATAGGGGATATATGGGGTCCTTTGGGGGGTTATAGGGGGTATATGGGGTCATTGGGGGATCCTGGGGGGGTATAGGGGCTATATGGGGTCCTTTGAAGTCTTATGGGTTTAAAGGAGGATATAGGGGGTGGAGCATCAGCTGAGGAGGGAGATCGAGATCCAGGCACATCTACGGTCAGTATAGGGGATATATGGGGGATATAGGGGGGTATAGGGGATATATGGGGGATATAGGGGGGTATAGGGGCTATATGGGGGATATAGGGGATATATGGGGTCCTTTGGGTGGTATAGGGGCTATATGGGGTCGGTATAGGGGCTATATGGGGTCCTTTGGGGGATATAGGGGGTATATGGGGTCCTTTGGGGGATATAGGGGATATATGGGG
Source organism: Coturnix japonica (assembly GCF_054131305.1). NCBI lineage: Eukaryota > Metazoa > Chordata > Aves > Galliformes > Phasianidae > Coturnix > Coturnix japonica. The sequence goes on from NW_028188985.1 coordinate 79,737, forward strand.
TCCTTTGTGGTCAATGGGGGGACATAGGGGCTATATGGGGTCCTTTGTGGTCAATGGGGGGACATAGGGGCTATATGGGGTCCTTTGGGGGGCTTTGGGGGGTATATGGGGTCCTTTGGGGGGCTTTGGGGGGTATATGGGGTCCTTTGGGGGGGTATAGGTGCTATATGGTGTCTTTTGGGGTCATTGGGGTGGTATAGGGACTATATGGGGTCCTTTGGGGGGGTATTTGGGGTCACTGGGGGATCCTGGGGGGGTATAGGGGCTATATGGGGTCGGTATACGGGCTATATGGGGTCCTTTGGGGGGTATAGGGGCTATATGGGGTCTTTTGGGGGGGTGTAGGGGGGGTATATGGGGGTATAGATGCTCTATTGGGTCCTTGGGGGATCCTGGTGGGGTATGGAGGGGGTATAGGGGCGGTATAGGGGCTATATGGGGTCCTTTGGGGGGGTATTTGGGGTCATTGGGGGATCCTGGGGGGCATATAGGGGGGCTATATGGGGTCCTTTGGGGGGGTGTAGGGACTATATGGGGTCCTTTGGGGGTGTAGGGGCTATATGGGGTCCTTTGGGGGAGGTATAGGGGCTATATAGGGTCCTTTGGGGGGGTGTAGGGGCTATATGGGGTCCTTTGGGGGGGTATAGGGGCTATATAGGGTCCTTTGGGGGGGTGTAGGGGCTATATGGGGTCCTTTGGGGGGGTATAGGGGCTATATAGGGTCCTTTGGGGGGGTGTAGGGGCTATATGGGGTCCTTTGGGGTCCTGGGGGGGATATAGGGGCTATATGGGGTCCTTTGGGGGGGTATAGGGGATATATGGGGTCCTGGGGGGGATATAGGGGCTGTATGGGGTCCTTTGGGGGATCCTGAGGGGATATATGGGGTCCTTTGGGGGATATATGGGGTCCTTTGGGGTCCTGGGGGGGATATAGGGGCTGTATGGGGTCGGTATAGGGGCTATATGGGGTCCTTTGGGGGGGTATAGGGGGTATTTAGGGTCAATGGGGGATCCTAGGGGGGTATGGGGGGGGGTATAGAGGCTATATGGGGTCCTTTGGGGTCATTGGGGGGATATAGGGGGGGTATAGGGGCTATATGGGGTCCTTTGGGGTCATTGGAAGGATATAGGGGGGGTATAGGGGCCATATGGGGTCCTTTGGGGTCATTGGGGGGATATAGGGGGGGTATAGGGGCTATATGGGGTCCTTTGGGGTCATTGGGGGGATATAGGGGGGGTGTAGGGGCTATATGGGGTCCTTTGGGGGGGTGTAGGGGCTATATGGGGTCCTTTGGGGGGGGTGTAGGGGCTATATGGGGTCCTTTGGGGGGGTGTAGGGGCTATATGGGGTCCTTTGGGGGATAGAGGGGGTATATGGGGTCCTTTGGGGGATATAGGGGGTATTTAGGGTCAATGGGGGATCCTAGAGGGTATGAGGGGGGTATAGGGGTGGTATAGTGTCGATTTTTGGGTCTTATAGCGTTAATTTTGGGTCCTTACACTGTTATTTTTGGTGCCCCCCCCCCAGTCACCCCAACGTTCTCCGTCTGTACAACTACTTCCACGACCGCAAACGAGTTTATCTCATCCTGGAGTACGCGCCAAGGGGGGAGCTCTACAAGGAGCTGCAGCGCTGCCGGCGCCTGGACGAGCCCCGCAGCGCCACGGTGAGACCCATAGAGACCCCATAGGGACCCCATATCACCCCATAGGGACCCATAGGGACCCCATAGTCCATCTGACCCCATAAGGACCCCATAAGGACCCCATAGTCCATCTGACCCCATAGGGACACATAGGGACCCCATAGGGACCCCATAAGGACCCCAGAGCCCATCTGACCCCATAGGGACACATAGGGACCCCATAAGGACCCCATAGGGACCCCATAGTCCATCTGACCACATAGGGACACATAGAGACCCCATAGGGACCCCATAGCCTCATCCACATGGGGAGCTCTACAAGGAGCTGCAGCGCTGCCGGCGCCTGGACGAGCCCCGCAGCGCCACGGTGAGACCCATAGGGACCCCATATCACCCCACAGGGACCGCATATCACCCCATAGGGACCCCATAGCCCATCTGACCCCATAGGGACCCCATAAGGACCCCATAGTCCTTTTAGGGTCTCTCTGACCCCATACCCCCCTATATAACCCCAATACCCCCCTATACCCCATAACCCCATATCCCCCATGCAGCTGATGGAGGAGCTGGCGGACCCCATACCCCCATACCCCCCCATATAACCCCATACCCCCCATATAACCCCATATCCCCTATGCAGCTGATGGAGGAGCTGGCGGACCTCATACCCCCCCATATAACCCCATATCCCCCATATAACCCCATACCCCCCATATAATCCCATATAACCCCATAACCCCATACCCCCCCATCTAACCCCATATCCCCCATATAACCCCCATCTAACCCCATATCCCCTATATAACCCCCATCTAACCCCATACCCCCATATAACCCCATACCCCCCATCTAACCCCATACCCCCCATATAATCCCATATAACCCCATACCCCCCATATAACCCCATTATAACCCCCCATATAACCCCATATAACCCCATATAACCCCCATATAACCCCCATATAACCCCATATAACCCCCATATAGCCCCATATCCCCCCATATAACCCCATATCCCCCCTATACCCCATATAACCCCATAACCCCATATCCCCCATATAACCCCATATAACCCCATATAACCCCATATAACCCCATATAACCCCATATCCCCCCATATAACCCCATATAACCCCATATCCCCCCATCTAACCCCCATATCCCCCCATATAACCCCATATAACCCCATATCCCCCCATATAACCCCCATATAACCCCCCTATACCCCATATAACCCCATTATAACCCCATATAACCCCATATAACCCCCATATAACCCCATATAACCCCCATATAACCCCATATAACCCCATATAACCCCCATATAACCCCATCTAACCCTATATCCCCCCATATAACCCCATAACCCCCCTATACCCCATATAACCCCATATCCCCCCATATAACCCCCATACCCCCCATATAACCCCCCATATAACCCCATATCCCCCATATAACCCCATATCCCCCATATAACCCCATATAACCCCATAACCCCATATCCCCTATCCAGCTGATGGAGGAGCTGGCGGACCCCCATACCCCCCATATAACCCCATATCCCCCATCTAACCCCATATCCCCCCATATAACCCCCATATCCCCCCATATAACCCCATATCCCCCCATATAACCCCATAACCCCCCATATAACCCCATATCCCCCCATATAACCTCATACCCCCCATCTAACCCCATATAACCCCATACCCCCCTATATAACCCCATACCCCCCTATATAACCCCATACCCCCCCATATAACCCCATACCCCCCCATATAACCCCTATACCCCCCATATAACCCCATATCCCCCCATATAACCCCATACCCCCCCATATAACCCCATATATCCCATATAACCCCATAACCCCATATCCCCCCATATAACCCCATAACCCCCATATCCCCCCATATCCCCCCATGTAACCCCCATAACCCCCCTATACCCCATATAACCCCATATAACCCCATATCCCCCCATATAACCCCATAACCCCCCTATACCCCATATAACCCCATATAACCCCCATAACCCCCATATAACCCCATATATCCCATATAACCCCATATCCCAAATCTAATCCCATATCCTCTATGCAGCTGATGGAGGAGCTGGTGGACCCCATACCCCCCCATATAACCCCATACCCCCCATCTAACCCCATAACCCCCATCTAACCCCATAACCCCCATCTAACCCCATACCCCTCCATGTACAGCTGATGGAGGAGCTGGCGGACCCCATACCCCCCCATATAACCCCATATCCCCCCATATAACCCCATAACCCCCCATATAACCCCATATCCCCCCATCTAACCCCATATCCCCCCATCTAACCCCATATCCCCCCATATAACCCCATACCCCCCCATATAACCCCATACCCCCCCTATATAACCCCATATATCCCCTATGCAGCTGATGGAGGAGCTGGCGGACGCGCTGCTGTACTGCCACGCCAAGAAGGTGATTCACCGCGACATCAAACCCGAGAACCTGCTGCTGGGCCTCAAGGGGGAGCTCAAGATCGCCGACTTCGGGTGGTCCGTGCACGCACCCTCACTAAGGTAATGGGGGAGCACCCCATAGGGCCCCATAGGGCCCCATATATGGGACATGACCCCTCAGGTAATGGGGAACCGCCCCATAGGGCCCCATAGGACCCCATAGGACCCCATAGGGTCCTATAAGATCCCATATATGGGACATGACCCCTCACTCAGGTAATGGGGGCAGAGGACCCCATAGGACCCCATAGGGTCCCATAAGATCCCATATTTGGGACATGACCCCCTATATGGGACATGGCCCCTCACTCAGGTAATGGGGGCAGAGGACCCCATAGGACCCCATAAGATCCCATATAATGGGACATGACCCCTCACTCAGGTAATGGGGGGGGAGGACCCCATAGGACCCCATAAGATCCCATATATGGGACGTGACCCCTCAGGTAATGGGGGACCACCCCATAGGACCCCATAGGACCCCATAGGGTCCCATATATGGGACATGACCCCTCAGGTAATGGGGGACCACCCCATAGGACCCCATAGGACCCCATAAGATCCCATATATGGGACATGACCCCTCACTCAGGTAATGGGGAGGATGACCAGGGACCCCATAGGACCCCATAGGGCCCCATAGGGTCCCATAAGATCCCATATATGGGACATGACCCCATCCATGCCACCAACCCCATGTTATGACCCTTATGGGGGTCCTGGCCCTTTAAGATGGGGGATAAGGCTGACCAGGGACCCCATAGGACCCCATAGGACCCCATAGGGCCCCATAGGGTCCCATAAGATCCCATATATGGGACATGACCCCCTATATGGGACATGACCTCTCACTCAGGTAATGGGGGACCACCCCATAGGACCCCATAGGGTCCCATAGGACCCCATATATGGGACATGACCCCTCAGGTAATGGGGGACCACCCCATAGGGCCCCATAGGGTCCCATATATGGGACATGACCCCATATATGGGACATGACCCCATCCATGCCACCAACCCCATGTTATGACTCTTATGGGGGTCCTGGCCCTTTAAGATGGGGGATAAGGCTGACCAGGGACCCAATAGTACCCCATAGGGCCCCATAGGGTCCCATAGGGTCCCATAAGATCCCATATATGGAACATGACCCCCTATATGGGACATGACCCCTCACTCAGGTAATGGGGGAGCACCCCATAGGGCCCCATAGGACCCCATAGGGTCCCATAAGATCCCATATATGGGACATGACCCCCTATATGGGACATGACCTCTCACTCAGGTAATGGGGGACCACCCCATAGGGCCCCATATATGGGACATGACCCCTCAGGTAATGGGGGAGCACCCCATAGGGCCCCATAGGGTCCCATAGGGTCCCATAGGGTCCCATAAGATCCCATATATGGGACATGACCCCATATATGGGACATGACCCCATCCATGCCACCAACCCCATCTAATGCCCCTTATGGGGGTCCTGGCCCTTTAAGATGGGGGAGAAGGCTGACCAGAGACCCCATAGGACCCCATAGGGTCCCATATATGGGACATGACCCCTCAGGTAATGGGGGACCACCCCATAGGACCCCATAGGGCCCCATAGGGCCCCATATATGGGACATGACCCCTCATTCAGGTAATGGGGGCAGAGGACCCCATAGGACCCCATAGGACCCCATAAGATCCCATATAATGGGACATGACCCCTCACTCAGGTAATGGGGGACCACCCCATAGGACCCCCTATATGGGACATGAACCCTCACTCAGGTAATGGGGGCAGAGGACCCCATAGGACCCCATAGGGTCCCATATATGGGACATGGCCCCTCACTCAGGTAATGGGGGCAGAGGACCCCATAGGACCCCATAGGGTCCCATATATAGGACATGCCCCCTCCCTCAGGTAATGGGGGGGCTGACCATGGACCCCATAAGACCCCATATATGGGACCCCCAAGCCCATATTGGACCCCACTGAGTCCTCCCCATCCAACACAGGCCTCATTAAGGGGATATGGGGGGGGGGTCTCCCAAATACCCCCATGTTTCTTAACCCCCCCCGCACATAAGCCCCCATGTTATGGATGGAGGCTGACCAGGGACCCCATAGGACCCCATATATGGGACCCCCAAGCCCATATTGGACCCCATAAGACCCCATATATGCCCACATTGAACCCCATTGAGCCCTCCCCATCCAACACAGGCCTCAATAAGGGGATATGGGGGGGGAGTCTCCCAAATACCCCCATGTTTCTTGCCCCCCCCTCCCCAATAAACCCCCATGTTATGGATGGAGGCTGACCAGGGACCCCATAGGACCCCATAAGACCCCATATATGGGACCCCCAAGCCCATATTGGACCCCATAAGACCCCATATATGCCCATATTGGACCCCATTGAGTCCTCCCCATCCAACACAGGCCTCAATAAGGGGATATGGGGGCGGGGGTCTACCAAATACCCCCATGTTTCTTAAACCCCCCCCCCATAAAACCTCCATGTTATGGATGGAGGCTGACCAGGGACCCCATAGGACCCCATATGACCCCATATATGGGACCCCCAAGCCCATATTGGACCCCATAAGACCCCATATATGCCCATATAGGACCCCACTGAGTCCTCCCCATCCAACACAGGCCTCAATAAGGGGATATGGGGGGGGGGGGGGGGGTCCACCAAATACCCCCCTGTTTCTTAACCCCCCCTCATAAAACCCCCATGTTATGGATGGAGGCTGACCAGGGACCCCATAGGACCCCATAAGACCCCATATATGGGACCCCCAAGCCCATATTGGACCCCATAAGACCCCATATATGCCCACATTGAACCCCATTGAGCCCTCCCCATCCAACACAGGCCTCAATAAGGGGATATTGGGGGGGGGTCTACCAAATACCCCCCTGTTTCTTAACCCCCCCTCATAAAACCCCCATGTTATGGATGGAGGCTGACCAGGGACCCCATAGGACCCCATATGACCCCATATATGGGACCCCCAAGCCTATGTTGGACCCCATAAGACCCCATATATGCCCATATAGGACCCCACTGAGTCCTCCCCATCCAACACAGGCCTCATTAAGGGGATATGGGGGGGGGGTCTCCCAAATACCCCCATGTTTCTTAACCCCCCCCCATAAAACCTCCATGTTATGGATGGAGGCTGACCAGGGAACCCATAGGACCCCATAAGACCCCATATATGGGACCCCTAAGCTCATATTGGACCCCATAAGACCCCATATATGCCCATATAGGACCCCATTGAGTCCTCCCCATCCAACACAGGCCTCAATAAGGGGATATGGGGGGGGGGGTCTCCCAAATACCCCCATGTTTCTTGACCCCCCCCCCCCATAAAACCCCATGTTATGGATGGAGGCTGACCAGGGACCCCATAGGACCCCATAAGACCCCATATATGGGACCCCCAAGCCTATGTTGGACCCCATAAGACCCCATATATGCCCACATTGAACCCCATTGAGCCCTTCCCATCCAACACAGGCCTCAATAAGGGGATATTGGGGGGGGTCTCCCAAATACCCCCATGTTTCTTAACCCCCCCCACACATAAGCCCCCATGTTATGGATGGAGGCTGACCAGGGACCCCATAGGACCCCATAAGACCCCATATATGGGACCCCCAAACCCATATTGGACCCCATAAGACCCCATATATGCCCACATTGAACCCCATTGAGCCCTCCCCATCTAACACAGGCCTCAATAAGGGGATATTGTGGGGGGGGGTCTACCAAATACCCCCATGTTTCTTGACCCCCCCCCCCCATAAAACCCCATGTTATGGATGGAGGCTGACCAGGGACCCCATAGGACCCCATAAGACCCCATATATGGGACCCCCAAGCCTATATTGGACCCCATAAGACCCCATATATGCCCATATTGGACCCCACTGAGTCCTCCCCATCCAACACAGGCCTCATTAAGGGGATATGGGGGGGGGGGGGGTCCACAAAATACCCCCATGTTTTTTGCCCCCCCCTCCCCAATAAACCACCATGTTATGGATGGAGGCTGACCAGGGACCCCATAGGACCCCATATGACCCCATATATGGGACCACAAAGCCCATATTGGACCCCATAAGACCCCATATATGCCCATATAGGACCCCATTGAGCCCTTCCCATCCAACACAGGCCTCATTAAGAGGATATGGGGGGGGTCTCCCAAATACCCCCATGTTTCTTGACCCCCCCCCCATAAAACCCCCATGTTATGCCTTATAGGGATGGGGGCTGACCAGGGACCCCATAGGACCCCATATATGGGACCCCCAAGCCCATATTGGACCCCATAAGACCCCATATATGCCCACATTGAACCCCATTGAGCCCTCCCCATCCAACACAGGCCTCAATAAGGGGATATGGGGGGGGGGTCTCCCAAATACCCCCATGTTTCTTAACCCCCCCCCCATAAAACCCCATGTTATGGATGGAGGCTGACCAGGGAACCCATAGGACCCCATAAGACCTCATATATGGGACCCCCAAGCCCATATTGGACCCCATAAGACCCCATATATGCCCATATTGGACCCCATTGAGCCCTCCCCATCCAACACAGGCCTCAATAAGGGGATATGGGGGGGGGGGTCTCCCAAATACCCCCATGTTTCTTAACCCCCCCCCCACATAAGCCCCCATGTTATGGATGGAGGCTGACCAGGGACCCCATAGGACCCCATATATGGGACCCCCAAGCCCATATTGGACCCCATAAGACCCCATATATGGGACCCCATATATGCCCATATTGGACCCCATTGAGTCCTCCCCATCCAACACAGGCCTCAATAAGGGGATATTGGGGGGGGGTCTCCCAAATACCCCCATGTTTTTTGCCCCCCCTCCCCAATAACCCCCCATGTTATGGATGGAGGCTGACCAGGGACCCCATAGGACCCCATATATGGGACCCCCAAGCCCATATTGTACCCCATAAGACCCCATATATGGGACCCCCAAGCTCATATTGGACCCCATAAGACCCCATATATGCCCATATTGGACCCCACTGAGTCCTCCCCATCCAACACAGGCCTCATTAAGGGGATATGGGGGGGGGGTCTCTCCTGTTTCTTGCCCCCCCCTCCCCCATAAACCCCCCCCCCAGGAGGAAGACGATGTGTGGGACCCTGGATTACCTCCCCCCCGAGATGGTGGAGGGTCGGACCCACGACGAGAAGGTGGATCTGTGGTGTCTGGGGGTCTTGTGTTACGAGCTGCTGGTGGGACACCCCCCATTTGAAAGCACCTCCCACGCTGAGACCTATCGGCGCATCACTAAGGTGGGCTACAACCCCCCCACCCCATTAATGGAGGACCCCCCCCAGCCCATTAATGGAAGGACCCCCCCCCCATTCCTTTAATGGAAGGACCCCCATCCCATTAATGGAAGGACCCCCCCCCATAAAAGGGGGGACCCCCCCATCCCATTAATGGAAGGACCCCCCCCATCCCATTAATAGAGGACCCCCCCTCATCCCTTAAAAGGAAGGACCCCCCCTTCCCAACCCCATAAAAGGAAGGACCCCCCCCCTTCCCAACCCCATAAAAGGGAAGACCCCAACCCCATAAAAGGAAGGACCCCCACCCCCTAAAAGGAAAGACCCCCCCCTTCCCAACCCCATAAAAGGAAGGACCCCCCCCACCCCATTAATGGAAGGACCCCCATCCCATTAATGGAAGGACCCCCCCCATCCCATTAATAGAGGACCCCCCCCATTCCTTTAATGGAAGGACCCCCCCACACCCCATTAATGGAAGGACCCCCATCCCATTAATGGAGGACCCCCCCCATCCCATTAATAGAGGACCCCCCCCATTCCTTTAAAGGAAGGACCCCCCCCATCCCATTAATAGAGGACCCCCCCCATTCCTTTAATGGAAGGACCCCCCCCCCATCCCATTAATGGAAGGACCCCCCCCATCCCATTAATAGAGGACCCCCACCATCCCTTAAAAGGAAGGACCCCCATCCCATTAATGGAAGGACCCCCCCCACCCATTAATAGAGGACCCCCCCCACCCCATTAATGGAAGGACCCCCATCCCATTAATGGAAGGACCCCCCCATCCCATTAATGGAGGACCCCCCCCACCCCTTAAAAGGAAGGACCCCCCCCCACCCTATTAAAGGAAGGACCCCCCCAACCATTAATAGAGGACCCCCCCCCAGCCCATTAATGGAAGGACCCCCCCCCCATTCCTTTAATGGAAGGACCCCCATCCCATTAATGGAAGGACCCCCCCCCCATAAAAGGGGGGACCCCCCCCATTCCATTAATGGAAGGACCCCCCCCAACCCATTAATAGAGGACCCCCCCCCCCAGCCCATTAATGGAAGGACCCCCCCCACATCCCTTTAATGGAAGGACCCCCCCCACCCCATTAATGGAAGGACCCCCCCCCCCCATAAAAGGGGGGACCCCCCCACCCCATTAATGGAAGGACCCCCCCCCATAAAAGGGGGGACCCCCCCATCCCATTAATGGAAGGACCCCCCCACCCTATTAAAGGAAGGACCCCCCCCATCCCATTAATAGAGGACCCCCACCATTCCTTTAATGGAAGGACCCCCCCACACCCCATTAATGGAAGGACCCCCATCGCATTAAAAAGGGAGGACCCCTCCCCATTTTCACACCCTATCCCCCCCTTACCCAAACTGGGGGGGGGTCTCTTGGCTGGGGGGGGGTCTCTTATTCTGGGGGGGGGTCCCTAACCTTGTCCCCCCCCCAGTCCCTCTCCTAACCCCCTCCCCTCTATTACCCCCCAATCTTCACACCCTATCCCCCCTTACCCAAACTGGGGGGGGTCTCTTGGCTGGGGGGGGTGTTTATATTGGGGTGGGGGTCTTCTTATTCTGGGGGGGGTCTCTAACCTTGTCCCCCCCCCCCATTTAATAGGTGGATCTCCATTTCCCCCCCGTGGTCCCTGAAGGTGCCCGCGATCTCATTGGCCGCCTGCTCCGTCACAGCCCCCCCGAGCGCCTCCCCCTGCGGGGGGTCCTGCAGCACCCCTGGGTGCGAGCCCACTCCCGAAGGGTCCTGCCCCCCTCATACACCCCCCCATAAACAAGGACCCCCCCCATAAAGAAAACGAGGACCCCCCCCCATAAAGAAAACCAGGACCCCCCCCTAAAGAAAAGGAGGAACCCCCCCTAAAGAAAATGAGACCCCCCCATAAAGAAAACATGGACCCCCCCCCAAAGAAAACCAGGACCCCCCCCCATAAAGAAAACCAGGACCCCCGCCTAAAGAAAACGAGGACCACCCCCCTAAAGAAAACAAGGACCCCCCCCCCCATAAAGAAAACCAGGACCCCCCCCATAAAGAAAACAAGGACCCCCCCCATAAAGAAAACAAGGACCCCCCCCCATAAAGAAAACGAGACCCCCCCCAAAGAAAACCAGGACCCCCCCCCTAAAGAAAATGAGGACCCCCCCCATAAAGAAAACCAGGACCCCCCCATAAAGAAAACGAGACCCCCCCCATAAAGAAAACCAGGACCCCCCACTAAAGAAAATGAGGATCCCCCTTAAAGAAAACGAGACCCCCCCATAAAGAAAATGAGGACCCCCCCAAAGAAAACGAGCCCCCCCCCCCTTCAAAACACCCTGACACTAAGAATCAATAGGAGCCAATGGGCTCTGTGTCCCCCCCCCCCCCCTAACATAAAGGGCTGGACCCTAAGGTGCCCCCCCCACCCCCCACCTATGGGTGCCCCCCCTCCCATCTATTGGTACCCCCCCCTACCTATGGGTGCCCCCCACCCCAATCCCAGCCCCCTCCCATCTATAGGTGCCCCCCCCCCACCCATGTGTGACCCCCCCCCCAAACAACCCCAACCCCCCCCCCCCCCCCCACCTATGGGTGCCCACCCCCCCAATCCAATCCCAGCCCCTCATTTTGGGGGGTCCCCCACCCCCCTATTTTATCTGGGGGGGGGGGGCCTCCCATCCCCCTATTTTAATTTGAGGGGGGGGGGTCACAGCATCCTGCCCCTCATTTTGGGAGCGGGGGGGTGGGGGGGGTTCCTCTCCCCCTCTTCTATTTGGGGAGGGGGCTCCTATCCCCATATTATACATTGGGGGGGCTCCCACCCCCCTATTTTAGCTTGGGGGGGGCTCCATCCCCCTTTTCTATTTGGGGGGGGGCTCCTATCCCCCTACCTTATTATTTGTGGGGTGGGGGGGGGTCACACTGTCCTGCCTCTCATTCTGGGGGGGGGGGGGGGCTCCCACCCCATTGTTTTGTATATTGCCCCCCCCCATCATTTCAGTGCCCCCCCCATCATTTCAGTGCCCCCCCCCATCGTTTCTATGCCCCCCCCCATCATTTCAGTGCCCCCTCCCATCATTTCAGTGCCCCCCCCCCATCGTTTCTATGCCCCCCCCCATCATTTCTGTGCCCCCCCCCATCATTTCTATGCCCCCCCCCATCATTTCTGTCCCCCCCCCCATTATATCAGTCCCCCCCCCCATCATTACTGTACCCCCCCCCCATAATAAAGATGCTATGCTTTTACCCATCCTGTCTCTTTAATTTGGGGGGGGGGGGTCGTTTGTTTAATTAGCGGTCTCTAATTAAATCAATTAATTAAGGGGGGGGGGGGGGGTTGGGATGCTCCTCCATCTCGCCCCCCCCCCTCGTATCCCAACCCCCCCCCCCATCTCGGTACCCGGATGTCCCCCCCCCCCCCCCCCCGGCCGCCATCTTCCAGCCCTGCCATCTGCAAACCCTCTTCGTGCCGCCGCCGCCCGAGATGTGAGTGACCCCCCCCCACCTATAAGACCCCCCCCCCCCATCCCCTTAAACCCCCCCCCCTAAATAAAAACGCCCCCCCCCCCATTTAAATCCAGCCCCCCCCCCCCATTTCCTCCCATCTCTACGTGCTTAAGGCTCCTCCAAGCCCCTCCCCCATAGACGAGGCCTATGCGATGTTAAGGATGGGGGGGGGGGGGTCGATACATCGCGATGCCCCCCCCCCCTTTATTAACACCCCCTCTTCAAGACCCCCCCCACTTTTATTAAGACCCCCCCCCACTTTATTAAGGCCCCCCCCCCATAAACGAAGCCCATATAGCAACGATGGGGGGGGGGGCTCCATTCAAACTGCCCCCCCCCCTTTATTAAGACCCCCCCCCCCCTTAATTAAGCCCCCCGTTTTATTAAGGGCCCCCCCCTTTATTAAGACCCCCCCCCTTATTAAGGCCCCCCCCCATAAACGCAGCCCATATAGCAACGATGGGGGGGGGCCTCAATTCAAACTGCCCCCCCCTTTATTAAGACCCCCCCCCCTCACTATTAAGCCCCCCCCCCCCCATAAACGCAGCCCATATAGCAACGATTGGGGGGGGCTCAATTCAAACTGCCCCCCCCCACTTTATTAAGACCCCCCCCCTTATTAAGACACCCCCCGCAATAAACGCAGCCCATATAGCAACGATGGGGGGGGGGGCTCAATTCAAACTGCCCCCCCCCTTATTAAGACCCCCCCCCAATAAACGCAGCCCTTATAGCAACGATGGGGGGGGCTCAATTCAAACTGCCCCCCCCCACTTTATTAAGACCCCCCCCCTTTATTAAGACCCCCCCCCCATAAACGCAGCCCATAGAGCAACAATGTGGGGGTGGGGGGGTCCATTCAAACTGCCCCCCCCCATTTAACACCACTTTATAACCGCGGCCTATGTAATATAAGTGTGGGGGGGGGGCTCAATACAAGCTGCCCCCCCCCATCCCGGCCATATTAACCCCCCCCCCCCATCGACCCTCACCATATTAACAAGGGGGGGGGGGCTCAATATAACGGGACCCCCCCCACAATAAACTCAATAATGGTTTGTGGGGGGGGGGTCCATTTAAACTGCCCCCCCCCCCAATTTATTTACTGTTTAGTGTCGGGGGGGGGCAAGGGGGGTCGTCACTCCTATAGGGATATAATGTATAATATATAAAGGGGGGGGGGCACAAAGCTCCGCCCCCCCCCCCCCCCATCCAGATCACGTGATCATCGCTATTTGCGGCCTTTAATCCCTGCGGGGGTGGGGGGGGAATAAAGGGGGGGGGCACAGAAAAGGGGGGGGGGGGAGATAATAAAGGGGGGGGCATGGAATAAAGGGGGGGGGGGCAGGAAAATAGGGGGGGGGCAGGAAAATAGGGGTGGCTTATCGATCTCTGACCCCCCCCCGCTTTATTATCTCTATATCCAGGTCGGCCCCCGCCGCCCCCGCCGCCCCCCCCCCAGCTGGAGGTGGTGAAGGGGGGGGTCCACCCGCGCCCCCCCCCAACCTCACCAGCAACCGGCGGCTGCAGCAGACCCAGGCCCAAGTGGATGAGGTCGGGGCTTATATAGGGAGGGGGCGGGGCTTAGGGGAAGGGGCGGGGCTTGGATGGAGGGGGCGTGGTCTGAGATATATGGGGGTAAATAGGGAGAGGGCGGGGCTTATGGGTGAGTGGGCGGGGCTTATGGGAGGGGGCGTGCCTGAGCTGTATGGGAGTGAATATGAAGTGGGCGGTGCTTAGGGGTAGGGGGCGGGGCTTATGGGAGGGGGCGTGGTCTGATATGTATGGGGGTGAATGGGGAAGGGGCGGGGCTTAAGGAGGGGGCGTGGTCTGAGCTGTATGGGGGTGAATGGGGAGGGGGCGTGGCTTAGAGGGAGGGGGCGTGGTTTGAGATGTATGGTGGCCCCATAGCCCCCAGCCTTCCCCCCATTGCCCTCTATTGCCCCCCATTGCTCCCTATATCCTTCCTCTCCCCCCACATGCCCCATAGCCCCCCATAGCCCCCCAGCTAAGCCCCCCATTGCCCCCCATTGCTCCCTATATCCCTCACCTCCCCCCACGTGCCCCATATCCCCCCAGCTGACCCCTCCATTGCCCCCCATTACCCCCCCATTGTCCCCATTACTCCCCATTACCCCCCATTGCCACCCATTAGCCCCCCATTGCTCCCTATATCCTTCCTCTCCCCCCACATGCCCCATAGCCCCCCATAGCCCCACAGCTGACCCCCCATTGCCCCCCATTGCTCCCTATATCCCTCACCTCCCCCCACGTGCCCCATATCCCCCCAGCTGACCCCTCCATTGCCCTCCATTCCCCCCCATAGCCCCCCATTGCCCTGCATTGACCCCATTGACCCCTATTGTCCCCCATTGCCTCCCATTACCTCTCATTGCTCCCTATGTCCCTCACCTCCCCCTATGTGCCCCATATACCCCCATAGCCCCCCATAGCCCCCCAGCTGACCCTCCCATTGCCCTCCATTGCCCTCCATTACCCCCCATAGCCCCCATCTGACCCACATTGCCCCCCATTGCTCCCTATACCCTTCCTCTCCCCCCACGTGCCCCATAGCCCCCCATATCCCCCCAGCTGACCCCCCATTGCCCCCCATTGCTCCCCCTATATCCTTCCTCTCCCCCCCCAAGCCCCATATCCCCCTACCTGACCCACTGCCCCCCTCCCATTGCTCCTATATCCTTCCTCTCCCCCCACATGCCCCATAGCCCCCCAGCCTTCCCCCCATTGCCCCCCATTGCTCCCTATATCCTTCCTCTCCCCCCACACGCCCATAGCCCCCCATAGCCCCCCATTG
The DNA here is from genome assembly GCF_054131305.1 of Coturnix japonica. Taxonomy (NCBI): domain Eukaryota; kingdom Metazoa; phylum Chordata; class Aves; order Galliformes; family Phasianidae; genus Coturnix; species Coturnix japonica. Next base: position 95,555 of record NW_028188985.1, read on the forward strand.
CTCCCTATACCCTTCCTCTCCCCCCATGTGCCCCATAGCCCCCCAGCTGACCCTCCCATTGCCCTCCATTGCTCCCTATACCCTTCCTCTCCCCCCACACGCCCCATAGCCCCCCAGCCTTCCCCCCATTGCCCCCCATTGCTCCCTATATCCTTCCTCTCCCCCCACACGCCCCATAGCCCCCCAGCCTTCCCCCCACTGCCCCCCATTGCTCCCTATATCCTTCCTCTCCCCCCACACGCCCCATAGCCCCCCAGCCTTCCCCCCATTGCCCTCCATTGCTCCCTATATCCTTCCTCTCCCCCCACATGCCCCATAGCCCCCCATAGCCCCCCAGCTAAGCCCCCCATTGCCCCCCATTGCTCCCTATATCCCTCACCTCCCCCCCCAAGCCCCATATCCCCCTATCTGACCCACTGCCCCCCTCCCATTGCTCCCTATACCCTTCCTCTCCCCCCACACGCCCCATAGCCCCCCATTGCCCCCCATTGCTCCCTATATCCTTCCTCTCCCCCCACACGCCCCATAGCCCCCCAGCCTTCCCCCCATTGCCCCCCATTGCTCCCTATATCCTTCCTCTCCCCCCATGTGCCCCATAGCCCCCCTGCTAACCCCCCATTGCTCTATATGTCCTTTATTTCCCCCCCACGCCCCATATCCCCCCCATCTGACCCCTGTCCCCCCCCCCCCCAGGTTGTGGACATCATGCGGGTGAACGTGGACAAGGTGCTGGAGCGTGACCAGAAGTTGTCGGAGTTGGACGATCGCGCCGACGCGCTGCAGGCCCGGAGCTTCCCAGTTCGAGACCAGCGCCGCCAAACTCAAGCGCAAGTATTGGTGGAAGAACCTCAAGGTGAGAACAGATAGGGCCCAAATGGGGCCTGGTTGGGTCAAAGTGGCAGTAAATGGGCCCAAATGGGGCCTAAATGGGGCCTGGTTGGGTCAAAGTGGCACTAAATGGGCCCAAATGGGGTCTAAATGGGTCAAAGTGGCAATAAATGGGCCCAAATGGGTCCTTAATGGGTCCTGGTTGGGTCAAAGTGGCACTAAATGGGCCCAAAATGGGTCCTGGTTGGGCCAAAGTGGCAGTAAATGGGCCCAAATGGGTCCTAAATGGGTTCTGGTTGGGACAAAGTGGCACTAAATGGGCCCAAATGGGGCCTGGTTGGGTCAGAGTGGCACTAAATGGGCCCAAATGGGGCCTAAATGGGTCAAAGTGGCACTAAATGGGCCCAAATGGGGCCTGGTTGGGTCAAAGTGG